>NW_024039684.1:250000-263738 GCF_016077235.1 Cyprinodon tularosa
GTAAAGTACAGATACATAATAATGTATCTAAGTACAGTAAAGAAGTAAATCCCACCAATGTTTGACACTCTGCCCCATAGTTGCTGGTACTGTTCTCTGACCTCACAGTCTGTTTAGAGCTGATTTAGGTTCGGTCCTCTGTTAGAACATCTTGGGTTCTGGGTTTGGTACCTGTTCCTTCCACTGCCCGTTGAAATGTGTATTTGCAGAATGTGTGAAGGATTGCTTTGTTTTGTTGCAGATGAACGTGGCTCTGATTCATGACCGTCTGCACATTAAATCGTTCTGGGAGAACCGGATCAGCTCTGATATTCAGCACGCTGAGAGCGAGGAACAGAGGATGAACAAGAGCGCCCTGAAGAAGTAAGACCTCCCTGTTGCTCTATCACCGCACAGCAGCTAAAGACTCAATCAGATCCTCATCAGAACTAAAGAATCTAGATGGTCCTTACCTGAACATGACCTCTGACCTCTCCACTCCTTGTTCAGATGGACAGACGCTCTGGTTTGCGACAAGAGAACAGTCAGAAAAATCGCATGATTAATTGTTTTAGTTTGTAAGATCTGTATGTCAAGATACATTATAAGGGTTAAGATTTGTATTTGTTGCTGTGAGTACATGCATACAAATTATAACAACAGGTTTTAGTTTAGAAGTTATAACAGCAAATGACTAAGTTACAGCTCTGAAAAACTACAAGTACATTCAAAAATTAACAAGTAGGAATCTACAGCCACTGAGAAGCTGTTCGCTTTCTAACCAGTTGGTGGCAGTAATGCAACTGTTTGCCAACCGGCATTAAACAAAAAGAGGAAGAATAGAAAACAGGCTAACAGGGTTAAAGATAATAACACCTTATTGTCCTAGAAATAACCAACACAAAGCATGAAAGTGACTTTTCTGCAGAAAAGGAGACTGATCGGACTGAGAATGAGAAATAAAATAATTACATTTGCATGTTTCGAACACAGACCCATTAAGTGAACACTATATCTTTTTTAAATGTTCTAAAATGTCGTTATCAGTGTGTGTGTTGTATAACGTAGAGTCTGGCTTTTATCCTCTTCTTCTCTTTTAAAGCGGTTGGCAAACAAATTCCTAATGCTTTACTGCCACCAAATGGTAAGGAGGGAATCAGCCTAATCAGAGGTTTTTCCAACCACATCAACTCGGTGAACATTTGCTGAGTTTTAATCCGGCAGATGCATCTTCCGAAGGCCAGATTCGTCAGCCGATTACGTCACAGCGCGGCGCCGAGGCCTGTTCAGATTGAAAGACTCTTCGTTATGCGGCCGAAGGAAGCAGCCATCTTTTTGCCCGTTTTGAAGCACAGGTCCGCATGAAAATCTCAATTTATCCATTACTTTCTCATTAAGCGATCCCTGAATTTCTTCTTCTTCAGTGTCCGACCTGAACAGTCAGGCTAATGCGGGATCCAACATCTCGTCTCGTCAAAGTTGTCATTATTCGAGTCACTGTTATAGTTTCCCATCTTGTTGATACCAGATGGATGACGGGAGTTCAGTCATTTTCAAAATAAACTTTTTTTTTCCTTCGTTTTGGATTTTTTTAAATCTATCTGGTCAGAAAGAAATGAGCTTTGAACCGACTCAAATTTTTAAGCATTTCTAACAATATGATAAACTGTGTAAACTTTAGCTCACATTAATGAGTCGCAAATGAAAAGTTTAGTTTTTTCCAAGTGAGGAAAAGTCCGGGTGTTTCCTCTGTCTCTGCTCTTTAGGTGAACCTCTCCTGCTGGTTTCTAAGCTGCTCTGATCAGAACCGATATGCGTCCGGTTCTGTTACAGGAAAATACTTGTTTTACTTTGAGGAGATGAACAATCACATCGTTTTTCAGTTTAATTCTATTCAGTTTATTTCTATAGCTCCAATTCACATCATGTCATCTCAGGTCACTTTCCAGTTCACCAGATCATCCAGTCAGATTGATTCATAGTTTTCTATCTAAGGAAAACCAGCTGATTGCATTGCGAAGTGTGAGCTTTCTCAGGACATTAGAAAGAAAACGATAGAGCAGCATATTAAAGGAAAATGCTACCAGACCATCTCCAAGCAGCTGATGTCCCTGTGACCTCAGCTGAACATATTATTCAGAAATTGAAGATCCATGGACTGTAGCCAACCTCGCTGGACGTCGCTACGGGAGGAAAACTGATGAGGAATCAAAGAGACTGATAACAGGAATGGAAACAAGAGTCCAGAAAAACTTCAAGAGATTAAAGATGAACGTGAAGCTGAAGGATCGCAGCACCCATTGCTGTTTGAGCCAAAGTGGACTTAAAACGACCAATCAGGAACCATCGATGGAAACAAATCATAAAAAAATGAAGATTGGAATTAACCAAACTACATGTTTAAATGAAGCAAAGCTTCTCTGAGAACATCTCTGCACAGTGGAGACAAACATGGAGCTTTATGCCAAGAAACATCAGCTCTATGTTCACAGGCAGAAAAACAAACATGCAGAGAAGACTGTCCCTGCTGTGAAACATGGAGGAGGCTGTGTTATGCTATGGGCTCAGGGCAGGGTCCAGTGAAATCTCCAACCTATCAGGGATCATAGAGATAAATGTGCTGCATGATCAGATGGCTGGGCTTAGTGGCAGGTCATGAAGCTTTAAAATACGGAGCCTGAGAGGAAAAGGTTGGACTGTTGTGGAGGGGCCCCTAGGAGCCCTGACCTCCATCCTACTGAGCATCTTTGGAAGGAGCTGAAACAGGAAACCTGGAGCAGTTTGCTGATGAGGAGCAGCGGTCTGACTGACAGGAACAAGAACTGATTGACTGCAGGGATTTTTATTTATTTAATTTTTTTATTTTGTTGAAGCCTGGCTGAAAATAATGTCTGACTTTCAATTTTTCATTTTCATTCAATTTTTTCTTAATAATCACTTTTTTTTCAGATTGAAGTTATCTCTGTGACCAACACTAAATGAACCAAATTTAACACGTGTAACTCCTAAACATCCTGTAATTCCTTTATATCAGCAGATTATAATAGAATGAATTAATTACATCTAATCAATTAGTTTATTTAATCAAACCAGTCCAGATTAAAATCTCCCATCATGAAGGTCTGGTTTGAGAGGCGGATCTTGTTCCTGCCTCTCGGACCCCTGAGCTCTTTGGCTGTGGAACCTGTTACAACACGGAGAATGAATGTGCTTCGGGTCGCAGCGGGCCGACATGTGAGCGTGTCTAGCAAATAGACACGTCTAAAAACAGAGCCTCTCATTACCAACAGGCTCGTCTCTCAGCGGGCTGGGGGACATTCCCTCACCCTCCGCCCTCAGAGACAGACGGTTCCTCGAGGGTCTCCAAAGCGTCGGCCACTAATGAACGGAAACATCAGCCGGGCCGCCGCCCGGGCTTAGGCGGTTCTGGCAGGGAGCTGAAAGATGAATGAGATGCTGCTCGTTATGAGGAGGGCAGAAGTGGATCCTGTTGACCGGATGAAAGAAAACTTCTTCAGAACATGTGGAGGAAGATCGGTCAGAACCAAACAGGCTCAGCAGAGCTCTAGCATCACAGTTTAGAGGAATTCATCTCCACTCATCTTCCATCATCTCTGACCTGCTGCCCTGTCCCATAGCATGATGCCACCACCATGCTTCCCTTCTAAGATGTTTTGTTTCCTGTGAGAGGTAGACCAAGCCGTTCCGTTCATGTCTCCTCTGATCCAGGTCCTGGTGGGTCTTCAGTTGGTCCATCCTCTCCATGTTCAGAGCTCTGGGAGATGTTCTAGAACCTAACCCTGCTTAAACACAACAAGAACCTCCTCCCTGACTGCCTGTCAGGTCCTGGACTTGATGGTGCTGACATAGAACTGGACTCTGGTTCTGAATCAGGAGGTTTCTGGAGTCAGTTTGCTGACTGGACTTCTTTTAGGAATACCAGAGTAGAGAGGGCTGAATGCAAGCCCGCTGCTCAGGTGTCTGGTGTGTCCAGTTTATGGCGTTAATGGGACAAGATCTGGGAAAGTTCTAGATAGAACCGCTTTGATGTCGGGAGGAATGGTTCTGTCCAAGTCCAGAGACAAAAGTTGGTCAAGAACTGCCGAATTTCAAAGGTTAAACCAGGCGCTGGTCGATCCGCCCTGCAGAACACACACTCATCGACTGACTCCGCCCCCTGGTGGTTCTGAGGGGTACCTTCACCTGGTGGGGCCAAAACGCAACAGCTCCTTTTTATTGTTTGATCCAACAGAACATCTGGTTGAATAAGATAGAGCTCTTTAGAGAACCGGTGATTCTTCACGACTTCCTCTGGACCGCGGTTCTGTTTTGGTCAGACCTGAGCAGCAAGTCCATTAGTTTTACGGGATCATCACCTCTAGTCCAAATGTTTAGCAGAAACCGCACCGAGGCGTGTAGGTAGTTCCATATGTTTAGTTGGTGGAGATGTTCTGATCTATCATCTGGTGGTTCAGGATATGTCAGGTTGGTGAGAATGAAGTTGGTAGTAATGAGACCAAAACTTCTCCTGGTGTCTTTCTTAAAATCAGCAGGAACAACATCTGGGCGGGTTCTGTAGATTTAAGGACAGAGTTGGACTGAAGACGCCTTCAGGGCTCTGGCTCTGGTTCAGTTAGAGGTAGTGTCAACCATTTAGAACAGAGGACTCAGTATTCAGTCAAGACAAACAATGGGATTATTCAAACATTCAGAAAAAACCTTTCAGACGGTTTGCCTGAACAGGCAGGCTCAGTGGTTGAGAGGCAGAACAGGTCAGGATCAGAGGATCAGGGAATCAGAAACACCAAGGAACTCTAGAAACACTATCACCACTGGCCAGCAAGAACAAAATCATCTGGCTTGATGACTTGATGCAAGCAGCTTAAATAGCGGCAGCAGGTGGATCAGATAAGCTGTGATGAGAAACCAGGCAGAGTCAGACAGGTGAATGAAATATGTAATTAAGCCAACCATCAGCGCCAAGATCATGACAGGTAAACGTGGAGATGGAGAAACGTCCGTGAAAGTCCAGCTGCAGACATGTACTGTCAGGACAGGAAGTTTATTTGAAGCCTTTCAAAATAAAAGCAAAATAAAATTAAAGCGGGAGTCACAAATGAAACATGCTTCTGTAAGAGAAAGATAATGTTGTAATAAGTAAAAGAAACTCACCCAAAAATGATGATAAAACAGGGATCTTCAGGTTTCAGTGAGCGCTTACCTCGCAAAAAATATGTCTTCTTCTTCTAATAAAGTCCGTCAGCTCATACGTGCTGCTCGCTGTTCCTGAAGGCTTTGGATAAAACGTCCAGATTAAACTTTGGGTCCTCAAAGTGCAGGTCTGCAACCAGACCCCTCTCGAAACATCTGGAAGTAGACAGAACCTTCTGGTGCTCCAGATGTTAGTCCCATCCCCGCTGACCCTCCTTAACCTTCTCACACCCCGGATGGCCCTCATAGCTAATCCCCCTGCTCTCCATTACCCTGTCCCCTAATCCCCCTCCTATCATTCCATGTATCTCCTAATCCCCAGGGTATCTGTTACCGTGACGATCCCCCCCACCCCCCCACCAGCCCGGCCCATCTCCCAGCTCCTCCTCAGGACCGGCTGTGAGCGCTATGTGGGATCGGGGGGAAGGCTGGAGAGACGAGGTGATAATCTGAGGGCGATGAGTGATGGACGGGAGCAGAGAGCAGGGATGGATTTAGAAGTTCTGATCCAGACATCCAGCTTCTTCGGTTCTGCTCAGAACCAGAACCTGGATTTTCTGATGGATCAGAGACAGAGAAGGAAGGTCCTTCTGGTTCTGAGGAAACTGGTCCAAACCTTTAGACGTTCGCATGCATCCAATAGTCCAGAATCTTTGTCCCAGGATTCCAGGTGGATCGGTCTGGGGTGTCCATCCTCCTCTTCCTTAGCCAGAGCTTTGGAGCAGAGTTTGAGCTATGTCACAGGAGAAGATCTGGTCCTGCTCATCCTAAAGGCAGCAGATGTGGACTGGACAGAGGAGAGGATCCAGACCATGAAACCACCTCCATCAGTATTCTTCTCTGCTCAGAGAAAAACCCCTAAATCTGTCTCTGGATGAAGGTTGTTCACTGTAATCCCTGTTGTCTCATGTGCTTCTGTCCACCTGCTGATGGACGATGGTTCTGGACGGAGAACCGTCTGAGGGATCCAAGCCGACTTCAGACTGCTTCAGCTTCCCTGAACAGTTCAGGTATTTTTCTCAACATCAGCATCCAAATAACATTCCTTCTCCTCATGAAGCATGAGTCCCGATGGGTGGACATGGACGTCCCTATAGGTGGAGGGGGACATCCTGATAGGTGGAGGTGGACGTCCCAATAGGTGGAGGTGGACGTCCTCATAGGTGGGGGTGGACGTCCCCAATAGGTGGAGGTGGATGTCCCCAATAGGTGGAGGTGGATGTCCCCAATAGGTGGAGGTGGACGTCCCAATAGGTGGAGGTGGACGTCCTCATAGGTGGGGGTGGATTCCCCAATAGGTGGAGGTGGATGTCCCCAATAGGTGGAGGTGGACGTCCTCATAAGTGGAGATGGACGTCCCAATAGGTGGAGGTGGACGTCCCCAATAGGTGGAGGTGGACGTCCTCATAGGTGGAGGTGGACGTCCTCATAGGTGGAGGTGGACGTCCTCATAAGTGGAGATGGACGTCCCAATAGGTGGAGGTGGACGTCCCCAATAGGTGGACGTCCTCATAAGTGGAGATGGACGTCCCAATAGGTGGAGGTGGAAGTCCCCAATAGGTGGAGGTGGAGGTCCTCATAGGTGGAGGTGGACGTCCTCATAGGTGGAGGTGGACGTCCCCAATAGGTGGACGTCCTCATAGGTGGAGGTGGACGTCCTCATAAGTGGAGATGGACGTCCCAATAGGTGGAGGTGGATGTCCTCATAGGTGGAGGTGGACGTCCTCATAAGTGGAGATGGACGTCCCAATAGGTGGAGGTGGACGTCCCCAATAGGTGGAGGTGGACGTCCTCATAGGTGGAGGTGGATGTCCTCATAAGTGGAGATGGACGTCCCAATAGGTGGAGGTGGATGTCCTCATAGGTGGAGGTGGACGTCCTCATAAGTGGAGATGGACGTCCCAATAGGTGGAGGTGGACGTCCCCAATAGGTGGAGGTGGACGTCCTCATAGGTGGAGGTGGATGTCCTCATAAGTGGAGATGGACGTCCCAATAGGTGGAGGTGGACGTCCCCAATAGGTGGAGGTGGACGTCCCAATAGGTGGAGGTGGACGTCCTCATAGGTGGAGGTGGACGTCCTCATAGGTGGAGGTGGACGTCCCAATAGGTGGAGGTGGACGTCCCGATAGGTGGAGGTGGACGTCCTCATAGGTGGAGGTGGATGTCCTCATAGGTGGAGGTGGACGTCCTCATAAGTGGAGATGGACGTCCCAATAGGTGGAGGTGGACGTCCCCAATAGGTGGAGGTGGACGTCCTCATAGGTGGGGGTGGACGTCCCCAATAGGTGGAGGTGGACGTCCTCATAGGTGGGGGTGGATGTCCCCAATAGGTGGAGGTGGACGTCCTCATAGGTGGGGGTGGACGTCCTCATAGGTGGGGGTGGATGTCCCCAATAGGTGGAGGTGGACGTCCTCATAGGTGGAGGTGGACGTCCCCAATAGGTGGAGGTGGACGTCCTCATAGGTGGGGGTGGACGTCCCCAATAGGTGGAGGTGGACGTCCTCATAGGTGGGGGTGGACGTCCCCAATAGGTGGAGGTGGACGTCCTCATAGGTGGGGGTGGACGTCCCCAATAGGTGGAGGTGGACGACCTCATAGGTGGAGGTGGACGACTCGATAGGTGGAGGTGGACGTCCTCATAGGTGGGGGTGGACGTCCCGATAGGTGGAGGTGGACGTCCTCATAGGTGGAGGTGGACGTCCTCATAGGTGGGGGTGGACGTCCCCAATAGGTGGAGGTGGACGTCCTCATAGGTGGGGGTGGATGTCCCCAATAGGTGGAGGTGGACGTCCTCATAGGTGGGGGTGGACGTCCCCAATAGGTGGAGGTGGACGTCCTCATAGGTGGAGGTGGACGTCCCCAATAGGTGGAGGTGGACGTCCTCATAGGTGGAGGTGGACGTCCCCAATAGGTGGAGGTGGACGACCCGATAGGTGGAGGTGGACGTCCTGATAGGTGGAGGTGGACGACCTCATAGGTGGAGGTGGACGTCCTCATAGGTGGAGGTGGACGTCCTCATAGGTGGGGGTGGACGTCCCCAATAGGTGGAGGTGGACGTCCTCATAGGTGGAGGTGGACGTCCTCATAGGTGGAGGTGGACGTCCCCAATAGGTGGAGGTGGACGTCCTCATAGGTGGGGGTGGACGTCCCCAATAGGTGGAGGTGGACGACTCGATAGGTGGGGGTGGACGTCCCCAATAGGTGGAGGTGGACGTCCTCTTAGGTGGAGGTGGACGACTCGATAGGTGGAGGTGGACGTCCCCAATAGGTGGAGGTGGACGACTCGATAGGTGGAGGTGGACGTCTTCATAGGTGGAGGTGGACATCCTCATAGGTGGAGGTGGACGTCCTCATAGGTGGAGGTGGACGTCCTCATAGGTGGAGGTGGACGTCCTCATAGGTGGAGGTGGACGTCCTCATAGGTGGAGGTGGACGACCCGATAGGTGGAGGTGGACGACTCGATAGGTGGAGGTGGACATCCTCATAGGTGGAGGTGGACGACTCGATAGGTGGAGGTGGACGTCCCCAATAGGTGGAGGTGGACGACTCGATAGGTGGAGGTGGACATCCTCATAGGTGGAGGTGGACATCCTCATAGGTGGAGGTGGACGTCCTCATAGGTGGAGGTGGACGTCCTCATAGGTGGAGGTGGACGTCCTCATAGGTGGAGGTGGACGTCCTCATAGGTGGGGGTGGACGTCCTCATAGGTGGAGGTGGACGTCCTCATAGGTGGAGGTGGACGTCCTCATAGGTGGGGGTGGACATCCTCATAGGTGGGGGTGGACATCCTCATAGGTGGAGGTGGACGTCCTCATAGGTGGGGGTGGACATCCTCATAGGTGGAGGTGGACGTCCCGATAGGTGGAGGTGGACGTCCTCATAGGTGGAGGTGGACGTCCCGATAGGTGGAGGTGGACGTCCTCATAGGTGGAGGTGGACGTCCCGATAGGTGGAGGTGGACGTCCTCATAGGTGGAGGTGGACGTCCTCATAGGTGGAGGTGGACGTCCCGATAGGTGGAGGTGGACGTCTCCATAGGTGGAGGTGGACGTCCTCATAGGTGGAGGTGGACGTCCTCATAGGTGGAGGTGGACGTCCCGATAGGTGGAGGTGGACGTCTCCATAGGTGGAGGTGGACGTCTCCATAGGTGGAGGTGGACGTCCTCATAGGTGGAGGTGGACGTCCCGATAGGTGGAGGTGGACGTCCTCATAGGTGGAGGTGGACGTCCCGATAGGTGGAGGTGGACGTCCTCATAGGTGGAGGTGGACGTCCTCATAGGTGGAGGTGGACGTCCTCATAGGTGGAGGTGGACGTCCTCATAGGTGGAGGTGGACGTCCCGATAGGTGGAGGTGGACGTCCTCATAGGTGGAGGTGGACGTCCTCATAGGTGGAGGTGGACGTCCTCATAGGTGGAGGTGGACGTCCCGATAGGTGGAGGTGGACGTCCTCATAGGTGGAGGTGGACGTCCCCATAGGTGGAGGTGGACGTCCTCATAGGTGGAGGTGGACGTCCCGATAGGTGGAGGTGGACGTCCTCATAGGTGGAGGTGGACGTCCCGATAGGTGGAGGTGGACGTCCTCATAGGTGGAGGTGGACGTCCCGATAGGTGGAGGTGGACGTCCTCATAGGTGGAGGTGGACGTCCTCATAGGTGGAGGTGGACGTCCTCATAGGTGGAGGTGGACGTCCTCATAGGTGGAGGTGGACGTCCCAATAGGTGGAGGTGGACGTCCCGATAGGTGGAGGTGGACGTCCTCATAGGTGGAGGTGGACGTCCTCATAGCTGGAGGTGGACGTCCTCATAGGTGGAGGTGGACGTCCCGATAGGTGGAGGTGGACGTCCCGATAGGTGGAGGTGGACGTCCTCATAGGTGGAGGTGGACGTCCTCATAGGTGGAGGTGGACGTCCCAATAGGTGGAGGTGGACGTCCCGATAGGTGGAGGTGGACGTCCCGATAGGTGGAGGTGGACGTCCCAATAGGTGGAGGTGGACGTCCTCATAGCTGGAGATGGACGTCCTCGTAGGTGGAGATGGACGTCCTCATAGCTGGAGATGGACGTCCTCATAGGTGGAGGTGGACGTCCCAATAGGTGGAGGTGGACGTCCCGATAGGTGGAGGTGGACGTCCTCATAGCTGGAGATGGACGTCCTCATAGGTGGAGGTGGACGTCCCAATAGGTGGAGGTGGACTCCAGGTATAAAGGAAGCCAGTTTGAACGTTGCCGTGATGCAGCCTGGTTTTAGTCTCATCCTGCAGACTTCAGACCTTCGGTAGAAAGTATGTTTCCGCAGAAACAAGATGTCCCGGTAGAAATGTTCTGTCTGACTCTGCTGAGGTCAGGAGGATTAGCAGCAGCTAAAAGAACAAATGGAATAATCCAGGAAACGCGTCAGGAAGGCGACAAAGAAATGGTGAGGACAGCTGACGGCGAGTCGGGTTACAGCACCACTAACACACTGCTCACAGACACACGTTTGTTCATCTGTCTTTGTGAGGACTCATTAACATAGCAACGCGTCTCCACGCTGAGCTCCACGGCAGAGCAATGGACCCCTGTGGCCAGAAGGTCCTCGGTTCAAATCCTGACGTCTTTCTGAACAGAGTTTGCCGTTCTCCCTGTGAGTGAGTGAATGGGTTTTCTCAGGGTACTCCAGCTTCCTCCCACATTACAGCTGGGTTGACTGGTCTCTCAACAGCATCCTTAGACATGAGGGTGTCGCTGTGTCGCAGCAGAAAGTCAAAGAGGATTTCTCCAAAAAATATTTGATAAAATAGCTTCAGAAAGCGAAGGAACGCTAATCTGTGCAGGGGACTGAAATACAGTATTAAAATAACTCTCTACAAACACCAGACGTCAATCCACTAAATCAAAAGATTTAAATATCTTAATGAAAGAGACCGGAACCTATGATGTCTGGAGCGACTGACATAGATCAGAGAAGGACTACACACATTATTCAGCCACACACCAAGTCCACTCTAGAATAGACTTCTTCCTAATCAATAAAGCAGACAGACACAAGGTGAAGGAGCAGCAGATCTATCAGACCACAACATTATCTATCTATGCATTAATCTAGACACCACACCAAAATATACTTTATGGAGACTAAACATTGGCATCTAAAATAACGAAACTGCCGTAAAAGAGATTAAAAAAGAAATAAAAGTTTCATAACGGAAAACCAAAACAGCCAAGTAGACCCCACCATACTGTGGGACATTTCAAGAACAGATAAAACATTAAACCAAATAAAAGAGGTGATAAAAAAAAATAGAGAATATCCTGAAAGATGAACAAGAAAAGAAATTGAGATCATTAAAACAAAATTAATATGAGGCAACAAAAATTATGGCAAACGCCTCAGATCTCAACAAATTAAACCATCAATACCTGGTATATCGGACCCAAAAAAGAATAAGGTCACAAACAATTTAGAAGAAATCCACATTGAGAATATTAAGACTCTCTATATACTCATCCAGGCCCAAACGGATTAGGAAGAATTTCTACAATCACTAGACCTTCTGTCAAAACTCAAGATAATATAAGACGAACTCTTCATATTATTGACCGAATAAACAGACAGCAGAAGTCTGGATGCAGAAAAAGCCTTTGATCTCATGGCTGTTTCTATCTAAAGTATTAGAGAGAATGGGTTTTAATAAACCAATTATAAGATGTATTCAATCACTTTATAAAGAACCCAATGTAAGGATTAAAATTAACGGCCATGTTGGGGGAAGCTTCAACCTGTTTAGAGGCACACGCCAAGGTGGAGAAGGAGAAGATTGTTGCTCCAGTTAATGCGTAACTTTATATGAAGGCCTATGGCAGGCCGTTTACACATTTATTTGAATGTCGCAAATGTTTATTTCTGAATTTTGAGTTGTTATATTGGTTTATCTGGTGAAAATAAACAAGTGAGATGGTTATATATGTTTTTTGCCTAATAATTCTGTACAGTAATATTTACCTGCACACACAGACATCTTCATAAAATGACCAAATCTAAAATAAAAACAGCATCAACTTCCAAAAATATGAAACTTTTACATTAAGGAGTCTTTTGGGTTGATTGAGAACACATGAGGCCCAATAATAAAAATAATCCTCAAAAATACAACTTGCCTAATAATTCTGCAAACAGTGTATAAAATAATATCTGCTCTGCGTTTCTCACATTAGTGGAACGTCTTTAAATCTCTACGTAGAACAGTGGCGTCCAGATTCAATCCTAAAGGACGCTATCTGTCAACTAGCAGCTTCCTAGAGAAAAATACTCAACGACACTCAAAAAAGTATTGAAACACAGTAATCCAGTAAATGTATTCTGTTACTTTCCACCACCGGTTGAGTTTTAGTTCAGTTCAGTTTATTTCTATAAACTCTTTACAGGCGGTTCTGATCTTCCAGTCCGATTTCTATCCAACGGCAAGAAGGATTTGATCTGTAAAGCAATAAATAAATAAATGATTTCTATGGCATAAAGTAAAAATATGAATGTAATCATTACTGATTATTTAAATATATGTTTAGGAAAAAAATACTTCAAGTAAGTTGATGCTTGATAATTAAGGTTAATGTTGGGTTTTTAATCCAGAGAAATGTGAGTTTAAAAGATTAAAAGGAAAATGATCAACACAGAGACAGGGTTTTGTGACGTCAGCCTCTGCAGAAGCGGAGAGATGGTGTCGGCTCAGAAACCAGCACCTTCTCCCACAGATCCCTTCATGGCAAAGCCTTTTATTAACAGTTTACATCATCAAACAGGCGGGCCTAAAACAGAAGAGCCAGTAATAATTGTCTGAGAGGATGCAGGTAACAAGATGGTGTGAATTGACCAACTGGCTGGATGGAAGTCACACATCCGTGTGATTCTGCCTCATGACCTACAGGAGGTCATAAAAGTTTATGACCCTTCTGGTTGAAACACAGGATAGTTATCACTCTAACAGTTAATAATTCCTATTTCCATATAGATATTTACATCTCTGCTCAAATTAACATGTTTAGATTGTCAGAGCAGGAACCTTTGAAGCACAGCAGGTTCCATCCAGATGTTCCAGATGTTCCAGATGCTGTGATGGTCTGAAGTGAATCAGAAACAGCGGCGCCTCGACTCTTAGACCATCTGGTGATCCTCATTAAAACGTCTAAATCCATCAGATCCATCAGCTGATGGAGGCGCCATCAGGGCGCTAACGATGCTGCTGAAAGCCTGCGCAGAGCGGTTGTCATGGTGACAAAGACATTTTCAGTCCCATTTAGCTCCATAGATTTTCTACAGCTAAATATTTGCTGGGATTTCTTTAAAGGTGAATTAGCAGATGGTCAATTCAAAATCCCAAACTTTAAAGACACAATTCAGAGGAATGAAATTCAAGTTTAATGTTTATAAAACATCTCCTCCTCACGGCCGCGTCACTGATCCTCCTCTTCCTCTGATGCTCCTCTTCTTCCTCTGATGCTCCTCTTCCTCTGATGCTCCTCTTCCTCTGATGCTCCTCTTCCTCTGATCCTCCTCTTCCTCTGATGC
>NW_024039685.1:0-110000 GCF_016077235.1 Cyprinodon tularosa
TTTTGCTATCTGGGTATGCTGCTTCTGGTGCGAGTGATCAGCCTGGAGCACCCACTGGCTGATCCACAGACTCTGCGGCGCTCCAGCACTGTTCCACTCCCTGGCGTGCCACACCCCTTTCCAGACCGATCTAGCTAAAAAAAGAAGCAAGGAGAACGCCAGCATCCACGCGCCAAAACCCCGTCGGAAGATATATTCCTGTTGATGCTTTAAGGGAGGGGGAGCGCTACTTACAGGCGAGGTTCCTCCTCTGCCCTAATACTTCTTACTGGGCCATCAGTGCGCACAGATCCCACCTGCATCTCCCCTGGCAGCGCGTCCGTCTCTGTCACCTGCAGATTCCGTTCTCCTTCTCCTTTCCTTCAGACTCCTTTTATGTCGGCTTTAATCAGCCCTTGCTCACACCTGAGCGCAGCAATTACGCAGCGCAATTAATGCACTCCGCCTCCTTAGACAACTACTTCAGTCCAGTGCGCATGGATTGCCACAAGGGAAAAACAAACCAAAACAACCCAACATGCAGGAAAAATTCAAAAGTCTAAAATAAAGGAAAAAAATCATATAAAAAAGAAACATCAAAACATGCAAAGCTCAAGAAGAAAGTACAAAGAAAAACAAATCATATCTTCCTCTCCAAACATGCAAAGCATAAAACTAACATTAAAATGAAAGAAAACCATAAACCATATTTTTCCCTGTGCAACACACTGACGTCACTGACGCAACATTACGTGGACGGCAGGATTGTGATTGTTTTTTTTTTCCACAGTCCTCATTTTCAATAAAAGAGCAGACATTTACTGCTAAAACTAGAAAAAGTTGTAACCACAAATGTCAGGTAAATACTGTAAGAAAATGCAAAATTTATCTGGAAAAATTTTTTGCGTGTGCTTTTTTTAATTGTATTTTTCATTTAGCAGTTCAAGATAATGATAATTCCATAGATATAATAGCGACCTTTAAGCTATACCGTCTCAGTGACGGAAATGAAAACACAAGGAGAAACAAGCAAGCATGAAAATTATTGCACTTTTTTAAATGAATCAAGTGATTAGAATTTTTTGTGCGATTAATTGATTATTGCGACAGGCCTTCTCAAGACTTGAGACTTGACTTGGACTTGAGCTCTCAAGACTTGAGACTTGACTTGGACTTGAGCTCTCAAGACTTGAGACTTGACTTGGACTTGCAAAAAATGACTTGTGAACATGTCTGCTGTGGTGTGTTTCTTTATTTATTCCAGAAAATGATAACAGCATGTTTCAATGACTGAGGGCCGGGACGATGGTTCCTTTGCAAAGTCCAAAACCCATTCTGTATCCGTCTCCTTGGCAGTGATCTGAAAACAAGATGTAATCAGACATTATTACAACATAAAAATACTTAACTTATCATCGTAAGACATCATAATCTATTGCAGAGGTCTTCAACGTTTTCCAGGCCAAGGACCCCAAACTGTTGCCGAGATGGAGCGGGGACCCCTAATTATATATATGTATTGTATGAAATTCTGATATATCAAACTGGTCCTATAGTCACTCTATATATGGATTCCAACCTTTAAGAATGTTCTAGTTTTTCCTTCTTCAACACCAATGGTATTTGATCATCTCCAGGACAGCTCCAGCATAGACTCAAAACTATTTGGATTTTGTCAAAATAAAACAGGTTGAGTGTTTTAGTTTTCTCTGTCCACTTCCTACAGGCCAAGAATGATCTGCTGATTTTTGGTGTTTAATGGGGTTTTAATGGTCGTAACTACCCTCCTTAAATCATTTTAAACGTAAAAGTTTGGCATTATTGGAGAGTTACCTCCTGGCTGATGGATTCTGACCAAAACTGAAACATCTCCTCCAAACTGCCTTTTTTACAACATCAATTTCCCTTTACAGTCAATTATTTCAAAGATGTTAATGTTAGAAAATTAAAAAACAAACCACTGAACTTTGATTTCAAGTTTGAAGACATTTCGCTCCCCATCCAGGAAATAGCTTTGAGTTTGAGGCTTTATAGAGTAGCCCAAAACAATTCCTTGTTTTGGTTTAGAAAACACGCAAATTGACCCTAATGAATTAGTCCGACCCTAAGGAATGGGGTTGTTTGGCTTCTTTTTTAGCCTGCATTGCCATACCTGTCTATGCCTCTGAAAGGGGGTCGTTGAAGGGAATTGTTGGTCTGGCTGAATAGGCGAGGTCTTCTGTTCCCCTGTAAAGGGGATGGGCCTGCAATGATAGCGGAAAGGGATCAACACTATTGCTGCATTGTAGGTTTTTGAAAGCAGAAATCTGAGTCCCCCCCTATGTTTAAGTTAGGTTTTTTCTGTCTTAACATAGATGGCTTTCTTCTTGCCCCTCTCAAACCACCTATTTTATTAATCCAAGTTGGGAACATTATGATCCTCAAAAGAATGTACTTTGTCCATAAGGTGTAGATGTACAGCTGAGTCTTGTCCGGAGGAGGTCGCTCTTCTGTGTTGAGCCATGTGTCTGTGGAGAGGTTGTAATAAAGATCTGAGCATTCCTCGCTCATATTTGTTATGGGGGTTTTGTCTTTAGGATGCACTAGTCTCTGTTAAAGGGTCTTGTTTGGTGTGAAATGTAGTGGGATTTTGTGTTTAGCATAACTATGACCTGGATGACTGAGAATCTTCACCAGCATCCTGCCATGATAATAATAATTGAACTTTATTGATCTCACATCAGAGACATTTACCTCTGTATTTAACCCAGCAGTGGGCTGCCATTGTGCGGCGCCTGGGAAGCATTGTGGGGTTAAGGGTCTTGCTCAGGGACCAATATTGGCAGTCCGTGGTAGTGGGGCTTGAACTCAGAACCTCTAGATTCCAAGCTCTATGCTATAACCCCTAGGCCAGCACTCCCCCATACTTATGTAGAAAAACATGAGTAAATCTTTCTAATGTCTGTTGATTGCTTTGTATTTAATTTACACTAAATATGGTTTGCAGACCAAATTTCCATGCTTTCTTACTAGCATTATAAGAGCAGCATATTTTTGACGCTCTTGTTCCACATAACCCACCTAAAACCAGGATTGTCCTTTTATATATTTTACACAGGGTGTGTTTTGGCTCTTTCAAATTTCCTGAGGCAAGTGATAATAAAAACAGTGAGTTATTAGTAAGCCATGGTACCAGAAGCCAACAGGTCTCCTGGTCTGACATTGCATTAAGTATGTAGGTGAGCTTCTGCTTCATTGTCCAGTACATGTACTTCATACAGAGAGAAATAGTTGATAAGCTCATATAAAAAACTGTTTTTAATCAGCGGTATAAAACCTTTGCCTTTAGCTTTAAAAATCAGATCTACTGTAGATCCTAACTCCTCTTTCTACATAGTTTCCTATTTAAGAAACTGATTAGTTTGCAGCATGTTCACCGCATGTAACAGCTAATTCATCACTGAAACAGGAATTATGAAAATGTTCTAGAATTGTGGTCCCTTTTGAAGCATTTTGTGCTTAATGAGCCTGATTTATACCTTGTACTGTACATTAATTAGCTGTTTTGTTCCCCCTCTGGTCTGCAGCAGCAGGACACTGCCTGTCTATCAGATATCTCTGCTGAAGTTTGAGCCTCTGTTTATTGAGGTAAGCAGCGAAGAAAGTAGAGCCCTGATTGGATAAAACGCCAAAATACGTCAGTTCCAGTGAGATGAAACCTCTTAGAGGGTCTAAAGCTGCATTCACACCAAACGCAGCAGGAGCAGCAAAAACGTGTCTGCTGCTTCCTTTTTGCTGCTTGTACCAGTTAGTTCTGACGCGCGGCTGAAGCAGCTTAGCTGCTCTCGCTGCGCAGTCGAAAAGTGGGTCTGACGTGCGTTGGGCGGAGCTACTTTATCATTTCTTTGCCTTGCAGCCATATTTGTTGTGATCAGTTGGAATAAAGTGGTTTTAATATGTTTTTAAGTGGGAAAGTCCACCTGAAACCTTAATCTGTGCAGTCAGTTCATCCAGATTACCATCCTGCCTTCCAATATTATTTCTGTCGGAGCCACTCAGACCCCCACATACCAGCGGTGCGCTGTCAGTAGGAATCCCGTTCAACAGCAGCCTATGGCCCGGTTGCCTCCTTGCGGTTAGCCGCAGGGGCTGGAAAGCGGTTTTCATGTACGTATTCCAAACTGCAGGCACCATAATAATAAAAGCGAACATGTTTTGTCAGCAGGTTTAAGCAGAAAAAGTAAATTTAGGTGTTAATAAACAGTGTCAAAGGAGTGATCACAGCGCTCTGTATCATCAGCGATGTATTTGTCTCCCTGGCAGCTCCCAGATCAGCTTCTCTGATTGGTTGATGTGGTGCGTCAAGCAGCAACAGTTTTCCATCTCGAGCAGCAGCGCGTTTGCAGCGCGTGCGTCAGATGCTTAAACGCTCCCAACGCGCTGCTTCAGCTGCTCAGAAACACGCTGCGGGACATTTTACTGCGCCTTGACCGCGTCAACCATTGACTTTGCATGTAAACTCCCTGCTTCTGCTGCTCCTGCTGCCTTCGGTGTGAACGCAGCATATGATCAGTGTTGCAGCTTTTCAGTACTTCCTTGCATGGCTGGCTCAGAAATCTGGAGTCCAGGGAAAACTTCCAGATGAGGACGCCTGTCGGTTCAGGTGAGCTCATACTGTCAGGATTCCTGTCTGTGTGTTTTGTGTTTCTGTGTTTGTCTCCCTTCCTCCACCAGGAGGCGCCTGGTTCTGGTCGGCCTCCTCACACACCTGCAGAGGTTTACCTCGTTAATGGAGCACTCCTAAGCTGCTGACTGCCACTACCTCGACGCCAGAGGTTTTGCCAGTTTTGGGTACTCTAGCCAAGCTGAGTTTTGCTGAGTCAAACTAAGTTTTTGTCAACCTGAGTCTTAACCTTGTTATTTTGTCTTTGCCTCTCGGCAGGAAGTCATCCTGCAAACTGGATATTTCGGACCTTCTCTCCCTGGAAGGATCATCTGAGCTTCAAACTGAGCTGAGGATCCAAACTGGAGGTTTGGATCTACTTCCCTCCAAGAGATCGTTTGAGCTTCCCACTGAGCAAGGGATTCATCTCCACAATGACCCGTTCAAGTACCACAGGAAATCTAAGTGGCAGTCAGTTTCTCCGTTCACCTCCAAACAACCGCATTCTGGGTAAACCTGAGATAAAAATTACCCTGTGATTCAAATTATAAATTGTATTTGGAATGAAAATGAGAGAACTAAGGGTGCTAAAAACACACATCCTCCAAAGAAAGATATTTACATGGGAATGTAGCAAATAATGAACTGACTTATCTTGCTGGATTTTATTCTGCTTCACTTTTATAAAATACAGGATCTTCTTTACTTTATCTTTGCCAGAAGATTTAAATTTTAAAAGCCTTGCCCTCATAATTTGCAAGTAAATTTATTTATAAAGTAAATCTAAATGCTGCTTAAGCTTATTCAAATTAAATTAAAAGTAAATCAAGTAGCCAACCTTATCACTGTCTGTAGCCTACTAACAAGGTAAGGAAAGCATCAGACGAGCTACCTGAGAAACTAACGGTACGTTTCCCCACTTTAAAACGAAATAAACATGGTTACTCATCCTGCTGATCAGCTCTCTTCACTGCCATCGAAGGCTCCATCGTTCTTTTCCTTTTGCAGCCCTACATAATTGTTTAACTTGTAGTGGTTCTGTGTTTCATATAGCGATTTATCACTCTGGCCAGATCCACCCCCTTTGGTAATAGTGCGAATAAACAGAGATAAAAGGTTCTTTATTGATAATTAATAGCTCTGCAGATAACTTAGCCTGGGTCACTAAATTGGTGTGGATACCTGGATTTTAACAGCCAGTCCAGCACAACATATTGGCTTTGTCCCTGGGTGGGCCTGAGACTGAAACGTCCGTTATATGAATAACAAATAAATCATCCAGACTGCTCTTAGTTAAATAGCTAAAAACTCTACTCCTGCTGAAAATAGACCGGGTGTGTTTGCAGTGTTGCAGCTACTGAGTCTAGTGGGTTTGGGTAGATTTAACGGCCAGTTAATTAAATCTCAGACCTACACTCACCGGCCACTTTATTAGGTACCCCATGCTAGTAACGGGTTGGACCCCCTTTTGCCTTCAGAACTGCCTCAATTCTTGGTGGCATAGATTTAACAAGGTGCTGGAAGCATTCCTCAGGGAGTTTGGTCCATATTGACATGATGGCATCACACAGTTGCCGCAGATTTGTCGGCTGCACATCCATGATGCGAATCTCCCGTTCCACCACATCCCAAAGATGCTCTATTGGATTGAGATCTGGTGACTGTGGAGGCCATTTGAGTACAGTGAACTCATTGTCATGTTCAAGAAACCAGTCTGAGATGATTCCAGCTTTATGACATGGCGCATTATCCTGCTGAAAGTAGCCATCAGAAGTTGGGTACATTGTGGTCATAAAGGGATGGACATGGTCAGCAACAATACTCAGGTAGGCTGTGGCGTTGCAACGATGCTCAATTGGTACCAAGGGGCCCAAAGAGTGCCAAGAAAATATTCCCCACACCATGACACCACCACCACCAGCCTGAACCGTTGATAGAAGGCAGGATGGATCCATGCTTTCATGTTGTAGACGCCAAATTCTGACCCTACCATCTTAATGTCGCAGCAGAATTCGAGACTCATCAGACCAGCCAACGTTTTTCCAATCTTCTATTGTCCAATTTCGATGAGCTTGTGCAAATTGTAGCCTCAGTTTCCTGTTCTTAGCTGAAAGGAGTGGCACCCGGTGTGGTCTTCTGCTGCTGTAGCCCATCTGCCTCAAAGTTCGACGTACTGTGCGTTCAGAGATGCTCTTCTGCCCACCTTGGTTGTAACGGGTGGTTATTTGAGTCACTGTTGCCCTTCCATCAGCTCGAACCAGTCTGGCCATTCTCCTCTGACCTCTGGCATCAACAAGGTATTTCAGCCCACAGAACTGCCGCTCACTGGATGTTTTTTCTTTTTCGGACCATTCTCTGTAAACCCTATAGATGATTGTGCGTGAAAATCCCAGTAGATCAGCAGTTTCTGAAATACTCAGACCAGCCCTTCTGGCACCAACAATCATGCCACGTTCAAAGTCACTCAAATCACCTTTGTGATTTGAGTGACTTTGTGTTACCGAGCAGTTGGACAGGTGTACCTAATAAAGTGGCCGGTGAGTGTATAATCCAATAGAGAATTGGTGATTTGGGACTTCAGCTGCGTTGTTTCTTGTTGCTGCTATTCTGAAGCCGTGAGATCAGATTGTGGATTGGTGCGGCGTAGGTTTGCATAGGGACCATAGGGACATGTCCCTACCAAAATTTTGGACGGACCTACAGTATTTGTCCCTACCAATAATTGGATGTAAACAACATGTTTATAATTTACTATACAGCAGCTGCTTCTTTTCCTCTCGCAGCTTCTCTGCCTGGTAGCTGCAGCTGCCTGCTCTTTCCTGTCCCTTTCACATAGCAGCGCATCAACTGTGCTGCGCGGTTTAACTCTCTGATTATTCTGCCTTAAGTTCCGCCTTCTCTCTTTCTGATTGCGTGTTTTCTAGTCTGTATGTGCGCGCGCGCGGGTGCTTGGAGCACGAAAAAAAAAAGACGCTAAAATAAATTAATATTGGGCTACGAAACTAGTCCAAATTAAAAAACTTATTATCTACGCTAAAACAGGCGAAAGCTTCTGATTGGAGTTCTGTAAAGAAGCAGGAGAGAGTTTTTTGATTTGTGGAACTTGAGAGATGTAAGTTAACAACATTAGGATTTCTTTTATTTTATCTTTTAATCAGATAGCCAAAGGCTCCTTAAAGAAGATCTTTTATTAAATGAAACCAGGTGAAACAGAAACGTTTAAATGTTTCCTTTGGAGGAGTTCTGGATGGAGAATATTGACAGACAAAAACGTTTTTTTTTTTTACTTCTTAAATGCAAAATGTTTACATATTTTTTACCATCTTGATATAATTCCTGCTCAAAGTGGGTCGCTCTGTCGGCTAAAAGCACATTTTAGTAGCCCAATACTCCAGTTTACGATTAATCAATTACTAAATTAGTTCACGATTATTTAAATAATTTGTTAATATGATTGTTTCAGCAATAGATAAAATACATGAAATTAGCTATACAGAGTAACTACAGCCCAGATGTACAACTTCTAATATTAATATTTTAAATGCTCAGTGTCAGTTCCTCTTATAGTTCCAGTGCACATGTAAATACAATACATTTATTTGCTGTCCCTTGAATGTATTATGTTGCATGATCCAGAGAGAGCATATCAGATAAAAAAAAGTAAGAGTGGGTTTTACAGTAGATGAGGGTAGGAATGTAGATCTACCAATAAATCGAGAGCTTTGCTTTTTGGCTCAGCTCTCTCTTCATCACAACAGACAGGTACAGTGCATGCTTTACAGCAGACGCTGCACCAATCCGCCTGTCAATCTCCCGCTCCATCTTCCTGTCATTTGTGGACAAGACCCCAAGATACCTAAACTCCTCTACTAGGGGCAGTACAGCCTCCCCAACCCGGAGAAGGCACTCTACCCTTTTCCGGCTCAAGACCATGGTCTGGGATTTGGAGGCCCTGATCCTCATCCCGGCCGCTTCACACTCGGCTGTGAACTGCTCTAGTGAGAGCTGTAGATCACGCCCTGATGAAGCCAATAGAACCACATAATCTGCGAATAGCAGATCCTAAGGTCACCTAAACAGATCCCCTTAACACCTTGGCTGTGCCTAGAAATTCTGTCCATAAAAGTTATCAACAGAATCATTGACAAAGAGAAAACTTGGCGGAGTCCAACCCTAAACAGAAACGAATCCGACTTACTGCCGGCAATGCGGAACAGGCTCCTACAACAGTCATACAGAGACCTAACAGCCCCTATTAAAGGGCCTGGTACTCCATAATCCCGGAGTACCCCCCACAGGACCCCCCTGAGGGACGAATGCCTTCTCCAGATCCACAAAACACTGGTTGGACAAACTCCCATGCACCCTCCAGAATCCTGCTGAGGGTGTAGAGCTGATCCACTGTTCCATGGCCAGGACGAAAACCACACACCTCCTCCTGAATCCAACATTTGACTATCCCATGGACTCTCCTTTCCAGAACCCCGAAATAGACCTTACCAGGGAGGCTTAAGAGTATGATTCCTATGTAGTTTTTAAATAGAGGGACCACCTTCCCAGTCTGCCAATCCAGGGGAACTGCCCCTGATGTCCACGTAATGTTGCAGGTCACATTAACCTACTGTACACAGCCCCACAACATCCAGAGCCTTAAGGTACTCAGGGCGAATCTCATCCATCCCAGGGGCCTAGCCACTGAGGAGCTTTATTAACCACCTCAGTGACCTCAGCACCAGAGATGGGAGAGCCCGACCCGGAGCCCCCAGGCGCTGCTTCCTCAGTGAGAGACGTGTTGGTGGGATTAAGGAGGTCTTCGAAGTTCTCCACCCACTGACACACGACATCCCGAGTCGAGGTCAGCAGCACAACACCCCCACTATAAATAGCGTTGGTACTGCCCTGCTTCCCCCTCTTGAGACTCTAGATTGTGGACCAGAATCGTTTCAAAGCCGCATGGAAGTCTTTCTCCGTGGCCTCTCTGAACTCTTCCCACGCCCAAGGTTTTGCCTCAGCGACCTGCCGAACCACCTGCCGCTTTGACTGCCGGTACACATCAGCTGCTTCTGGAGTCCCACAGGTCAATAAAGCCCGATAGGAATGTTCTTCAGCAAGTTGACAGCAGGATATTTTCCTGTGTTGGCCACTTTCGGGCACCTTTACTCTTGGGGTCCCTTTGGGCATCGGGAGTTTTGAGTCTCCCTGGTGCCCTCCTCGGTGCTGGGGGGTCTTAACCACTCTTCACAACCACTCTTAAGTATTTTCTCCATGGATAAACTATAAACACACAAGCGCACTCTAAAAAACACCTGCAGGTGCATGGATCCGGTTACTTACATACTCACCAATTTTAATCTTCAGCTACCACTTTATGCATTCTGTATTGACAGAAGACAAGAGGAAAAATATTGAATGGAAAAAAATTATTAAGCTGATCAAAAATATTCCCTTAATGCAAATGTAGTTGTTTAGTGTCAGGAAACGTTTTAACAAAGTGTTAGACAGTCAAATGGTTGCAAAAGGTTGTTTTTGAAGGATTTATTCAAAGAGGACTACAAACAAATGCATGGAACACTTAAAAATGATTGTGCACTGCTACATAGGTTCAACAGGTAAAAATACCTATGCAAGGTGATTTAAATCACATCTGACATGCAGTATGTTCATATAATAAATTCAGCATGTAAAGAAAAAAAAATATATATATGAAATATATGTCCTCCAAAACTGAAATGCACATTTTACTTTAGGTTTATTTATCTGTAACATTTGACAAGATCATTTACCAGCAGGTATAACTGACATATTCATGCATTCACATTGTCCTTTCCCATATAAATATTGACTGTTATTCTTTGGCTTCTTTGCAATGTAGAATCAGGTTGAGAAATTGCTTATCATTGTCCCAGTTTCTATTTCACCAAAACTTGTCATTTTGATTAAAGTGAACAGATTTTTGGGGTGGAGGTCTGAATTCTTACCAGAGTTGAGTATAAAAATTATAATGCAGACCTATTTCTTTAAACATTTGCTCCCACATCGATTGGTTTTTCTATGTCTTCATCACTTTATGAAAGCTAGCTTGCACCATTTCTTAGTTTTACAGAATATAGGTATATTTCTGTCTCCCAGTTCTTGTTTGTATAATGCTTTCATACAGACTAAAGTCAAAGTTCTTTCCACCATGAGTAAACATAACTGGCAATGAGATCATCTGGGGTAACGTTGGTTCACCGTCCCTGCTCGACTCCTTTTGGATGACACCAACATGCCATTGTGCAAGAGTTGAAATACATGAAGTTTTTCTTAGCTTTCACTTCACAAAATCAGATTTAAAGTATTCAGAGTGTGTAGCGGATGCTTAAATGTGGAAAAACATGTCCTTTTTGAGAGATATGCAACTACATTTAAAATTTTAAAGAAAAGAGAAGAGAAAACAAAATAGAAAAATGGTGGGGAAAGACAATCCTTTCTTCTGACTTCAAGTATTTTCTCATTTTTAAGAGAATATTCAATAGATATAGCAGAACAATAAAACTTTAGTGTGAAAATGTAGTACTTTTAGTCTTTAACCAGCAGATGGAGCCAAAGTTGACAGTTTCTCCAAACACCTTACTTCCTACACTTGAAAAAAAAAAAAAAAAGATCACTATAAGTGCATTAGTTCTTGAACCGAGGAAGTAAAACAGACAATTTGCCAATGGAACAAGATAATTTACATTTAAAATAAGAAAATACAATTGCATTGTCTTATTTCAAGTGCATGTTATCTAGTTATCTTATTTTAAGAGTAAAAATACTAATTTCATTGGCAAACTGTCTTATCTACAGACTTAAAGGTACACTATGCAACCGGTGTTGATTTTCCAGCGAGGCTCCCCCCAGAGGGCGAAAGTAAAAGTGCACTGTCATAAATATGCTCAGCTGTTCTTCTGGTTTCTCCGTCAAGCCAGGCGCGGTTGTTTTGAGCTTAGCAGACAGGCGAACGCAACGAATGACTAACACAGTGAAAGTATGAACATGCACACAGAGAGAGAGAAACCATTCCAATGTTACTTACAATCGCATCAGCAGAAACGCGAGGTCCGCGTCAGCCTTCTTTTTATTTTAGCTCTCGCCATTCGGATAAAGCTTGCCGATGTTCACCCGTGTACGACTCCTCTCTCTGTCCGGAGCCCTTTTCCTCTTTCTTGCCTGCTCCGACTGACCTGACAACAGCCAGATGCATGTCTAGCTCCGCCTAGAGTGGAGCTAGGTGGAGCTAGACATGCATCTGGCTGTTGTCAGGTTATGCTCCGACATGGACTTTTGCTGTTTTCACGCTGGTTCCGCCATGATAACTGCACAAAGATCGCCACTGTGCTAGCAACGAGCATGCTTTTAACTGGGGGCGTGTAGCAGTTCTCGCCGTAAAGCAAGACCGACTCTCGCGAGACTTCTGAGCCTATGGGTGCGGCCCGAGGGCTCCTGCAATTGCAAGTGCGGTATTTCCCCCACAGACCACCAGGGCGGCCGAGAATACCTTTGTTCAACCTGAAATGACTCATTTAATCATCCAAAACGTTATGGAACACATTAATTAACTGAAAAATGTTGCATAGTGTGCCTTTAAACTAAGAGTAAATAAACTTAATTCAAGAAAATGTTTTACTTATTTTTTGAAAGTTTTTCCAGTGTAGTGTTGTAAACATTTTGACTATGAATATTAGTTTTGCTTTGACTTATGCTTTTTTTTGACATATGTTGTTTACTTATCCCACTTAGATACAAAATTATTATAATTTACTCTAGATACATTTTGATGTATCACAACACTTTGGACGATGAGGATTTTAAAACTAGAAGTGGTTCATCACTGACCTAAGAGAGGAGCCGAAAAGATCTCTACATCTGAAATCTGTTGACTTTTTTTGTTTAGAGTCTCCCGCTCTGATTCTGCAGATCATTTTACGATGAAATGGAATTGGGACGGGTAAGATATGTCTCTATCCACCTGTTTCCTGAGGGCTCTACCGATGTGCAGCTGGCACAGAGGGTTCACTGGAGTCTATACCTCCAGGGACTAAAGGTCTATCAACCCTATTGTACCCTCCACGACAGGTAGATGATCTGGGCGGTGAGCCAGCCCTCCTAGCTGGGTAACAGATATCTGTGGGCTACTGGGAAAGTGTCACACCTCAGGATCACACACAGTGGGAGACGCTGCTGGAGACAGGAGGGAGAGCGGCTGTCCTTTCAGGCTCTGTAGATCACAGTGAAATGAGGCAAAGATCTGCCTTTAAATCCAAGGTGAAAAATGTGATTCAGTGATATGTGTGTGTGTGTGTGTGTGGCCCGCTATATCTTTAAATATTAAAGCCAAAAACACAAAAAATCTAGTACACTCTGCTGGGGATCCATCTGTTAGGGTTACATATTCAGTGCATATTTACAAAAAATAAATCCCAAATTAATATATTTAAGGGAAAAACATGAGGTGCGATGCAGGTTTGTTCTCCTCAGTCTGCAACTAAACCTTCAATTGTGGAATAAAGTCTGTGTATCAGAAGGAAAATGAAGGGGATATAAGTGACTTAAGCTAATCACGTTCAGCCATCACTATGATTTTAGCAGGGAATGATCAGACACAGAAACTATCTAGAAAGCAACAGTTGTGTGGATGAAACTCTGAGAATGCCAGAAGAGAATGGGCAGACTGGTTGGAGATGATAGATGGTGACCATCTGCCTCATAGGTCCACATGCTTTGTGTTAAGAGGTGTGACAGTTGAGCTACTGTTTCGTTTCCATCCTTCCCATCCTCCGTCTGAGTTGTGTATCAAGTTACTTGCATGTGATTGGCTGAGATAGTTATTGATCGTAAAGCAATAAATTATACACTATTGTTACCATCCTTGTATTGCTGAGAAACAGAGCACTGCATAGCACTGTAATCTCTGGAGTCATGACTTACTGTAGTTATACCTTTTACCATAATGAACATACTGAGGAGGGTTATGTAGGAATAAAATTGTTTCAGCCCTTTTTACTGCTTAAGACCTCTTTAATCGGGAAGACTTGGATATAAAATCTATGATGCAACCTCTAGGATGTATGGTTTTTAATGACTAACATCAGTTTGAAAATTGTAAACGGAGCAACATGATTGGAAAGAGATCATATAAGGAAAGAAAATGTATTTTCCATAAATTCCATGAGGCCACCCTTTGATTAAGTGAGAAAATGCATTTCGGCCAAATAATTCCTGCATTCAGATTATGATCTGGATCATCACCAAATTTAATGGATTGTTCCTTGGCATGAGGGATACCTCTGATAAAAATGTCATTAAGATCCGTTCACAACTTTTCAAGTTATCCCGTACACAGACAGACAGACAGACAAACAAACTCTCCTTAAAAACATAACCTCCTTGGAGGAGGGAGCAGGGCGCTGATTTAGTGCTGAATTTCAACATGCTTGTCTATGACATCACAGTTTGAACAAGTTTCCACCTCAGCCTGACACGACTGAGGCCGTGCATGTAAAAGAACCTTGATGCCTTCCCTTTTAATCTGTAATTTCCCTCTGGGAATATTAAAGTATGTATGATTCTGATGTCTGATTCTGATTTAAACAACCATGACTTTGACCTTTAATGAACAAAGGCTCCAATATGTAAGTGATTAAAGGGGTAGCAAGCATCAATATATAATCAAGGCAATGTTAAGCCCAGATCTGTGCACCTGTTGGATGTAATCCTATAACAATGAGTTTGGCTCATTTGCAGAGACAACCTTCTATGTCTCCCACTGTGGGTATGAGTAAAAAAAGATGGAATCAGCAAATGTTTATGGGTAAATCTGAGATAAGGGGTCGTAGAATGAGATCCTCAAATGACCTTCAGTTCCACCTTAATGGTGACTTCTATTAATGATTATCACAAGGAGTAAAAAAACAAAACAAGCCCCTCTCTGCAGGATCAGAGTTGTTTACACTGATTGTTGAAACAGTTAGGGACAGATGTGACTGCCAGCCATAGAAAGATTAGCACATGACCATGTCGTGTTTCTACAGGATCCCATCGCAGGGCTCTTTCACAGAACCAAGCTGGGATTAACAGGCCGGCTGTTGGAGCTGGCAGAGAGGGCACCCATTCACAGTTATGTTTTCTGTTTGCTGACAACCTCAGCAGGTTCTGGTGATTAAAACATAATTTAGAGGGATCTGAAACCAAATGTCTTAAGTTGAAGCTGTGTTTACAGAAAACAGCTGCTTTAACAGGCACTTACTTAGATGTAACTGAAATAAGTTTTTCAGTCACTGAGTGTGGCTCTGTCTTTGTGCAAGTGTGCGTACATGCGTGGGCCGGCTTTTTGGGCACCTACACAGACAATCTCTTTGTTTTGGAAGTGTTCGCTTAAGTCTTCGGGGGCAGACGGCAGCCAAGAACAACGTGGGAAAAGAGCAGTACTTCATTTCTGCTTTCCATCCGGACTTTCTTTTTTTTTTTTCATTTTGGACTCTTTTTGTCAGCTGGTCTCCAACAGAAACCAGAGAAACCAGAGAAAATCCGGTTTTGGATGTGAGAGAAGCTTTAATGAGAACGGAGTGGCAGCTGACAGACGGGCCAAACTGTCTGTCTTCTATTTGGGCCTTTTTTCTATCTTTCTGACACTTACTGCTCCAGCACCCTAACAGACCCCTGCTGCGGTGATCCCTGTAGAATAGAAATGACTCTGTTCTTTCTATTTGTACTATTTCCACTCTTTTCATAATCTTTCAAATAATTAAGTTGATTCATGTTTACAGTGATGGCAGTCAAACAGATACTTAAAAACAGAAAAACCTGACTAAAGTCTTCTGTCACAGTCCTGGTTCTGTTATGTCTTCTTTTGAGTATTCAGTTTTGTTTTGCTCCATGTTTTCTAGTTTTAGTGGTTTAACACATTTTGTTCTGTTTTCTGGTTATTTTCAGTTTTCAGGTTTTTATTTGTTGCCCTCTGCTGCCCTCTTGTGTTCTCCTTTTTCCCTAACTCCTTTTCTGTTCTGCTCTTTTCACACCTGCTCCCAATCTGCTCGTTAGTCCTCTCTTGGTTTCAGTCTCCCATAAATACTCTCTCTGTGCAGTTCTTCAGTGCCGGTTCCTCGTCTAATTTCCTCCAACTCTTTCTCTCTGAGTTTCCCCCCTGGTGTCTCTATGGTTTCTGTTTGGTTTGGACTTTTTTCATGTTTGACTTTTGGATTTTTGCCTCAGTTGTTTGTTTTCACTTCATGAAGTCATAAAGAAACTCACCTCTGCCTCCCTGCCTCTGCATTTGGGTCTGGAAACCTCAACCAATTCCTGACATCTTCATCTATTGTTCTTAAACTATGATGTGAATATCACTGCTGGACTGTGTTCAGTACTCTTCATCTGCTTTACACAGTGTTTTTTTTAGGGCTGGCATTAGTATTTGGTGCTCCACTTGTCCAGTTTGACCAAATGTACCCATGATAATTAATAAAATGCAGCCAAAGTTCAAAGACAAACTTAAATTCTGGCACCTTGGAAACAAAACACAAAGAGGTCAGGTGAGTAGTTTAAAAATGAGCAAATCATTGCACATTTCTATCTTAAGAAGCTTCCTATTATTTCCTTTATTGAATCAGATAAAACAGCTCATTGAGATTAAAATATCTTTAAGAGTGGCCTGGGCAAGAGGGCAGCTTGTAAATCATTACAAAAGAGTTATACAACAACCATACACAACTACAAACATGAATAAAATTCTATTTAAATTCACCTAACCTAATAAGATCAGTGAGGTTGTAGATTATTCCTTAAGAGGGGAAGCATATTTAAATGCTGTATTTGTTCTTTTCTGGTCATTCGAAGTGTGTGTTGGGAACACAAGCTATACTACAAATATTGTTTACCCATAAGAAGAGGTAAAACAAGGAGCCCAATAATACATAAAAAAAACATGAAGCAGTGTGTGAGTCTACAGAGAGATAGATAATCTGCAACAGCATTCAGAGAACAAAGGTGAACACCATTTTCACAACCAGTGATAAATGCACGGCATTTATGGCACACACTATTTCATTTCTTAAGGTGATGTGAAGGTGCATTCATAAAAAGCAGATCATAATCCAATACAAATAAAGAAAAGTTGCAGAAATGAGATGTTTGCTTTCAAGTAAAGAAAAACAAGATTTGTTCTTGTGTTGGTTCATAAGATTTGTTCTTAATAAATCAAAATAAAGTGTAAAAAAAAGTGCTTTACCCAAAGTAATGAGTGATCTAATTTTGTGTTTTATCCTCAATGTTCCAAGTTATCCAAAACCGAAACCACAGGATTTAAATGGGTTTGGTTGCTTCCAAGTCATGTTTCTTTTTTTAAATGAAGCTGCATTTTTTTTGTTTTTGCAGCACCGCGTTATCTGAAAAATCTGACAGACAGTTCTTAAGTACTGTATCATTATGTGCAAGGTTATTTTATGTAACATGAAGCGTTAATTTTTTAAAGATTTGGATCTAAAGTTATTCACCTAACTAGTCAAAGCAATTGCATGAATATTGATCTTAGCTGTGAGCCAAGATCTGTATGTTATTCCACACTTCAATGTAATACCCCTGAGTTCAGTGACAAGTTGACTGATTGTTGGCAATGTTGCAAGAGGGTCTTTTGCTGTCTACATTCGACTCTTTTGTTGTGCGAAGCCTCCAGACGCCTTGCAGTGGCTCTGATATCCCCAGCTGAAAGTGATGCCTGCAGCTGAAAAGGATCTGATCTGACAGACAGTCGGGTTACTGTAACCTCAGCGAGCTTGGCATCCTGCTCCACAGAGGCCCAGCAGTGGCAAAGGGCTTTGGTTTCCCCCTGGAGTCTTAGGCATGAGCGGACACACGCAGAAACACACACATGCAGACAACGTGCCAAATTCCGCAGAGCTGCGAAGGCAATCAAGACAGATGAGGAGGAGGCAAGCAAGTGGCACTTAGCTGCTTGTGGAGACACACTGGGAGGAATTACCCCTCCTTTTATTATTATTTTATTATTTTTTGGAGATTCTGCTGCTTTGATTGATTCAAAAGACAAGTTACCTTGTGTGCCATGATAGGGTGTTTTCCCTCCCTGGTAACTCATTTGGCAAATTCCTGCCCTGTCTTTGAATACGTCCGACAAGCAGCTCTTTGAGGCCCAACGTGGCTGATCAAACAGCAATGTTTGGAGTCAGCTTAAGTCAGACAACCAGGTTACTCATGTGTGAGGAGAAGCCTTGCAACAAGTGTGTTTAGTCAGAGGAAACCAACACATGTACCTTACATACCATGGCCCCGCTTTGCACTCCTATGGCCATGCTTGTGTGTTCATACTTGTGACCTGGAGAGCAGGAAGTTACATTGGCATGTGGGATTTTGGTTTGTAAATCTGTCAGCATCTGCAGGAGTTAGGGAGGTAAGGAAACGCTGTCATAACGAAGGCTAAAATTTACAGTAGATCAAAGGCTCAGACATCAACTAGATATTCACTGGCCGATTTATTAGGAACACAACAAAGTTATTAAAAAATATATAAATCTTACAGTTTTATGGCCTCTGTTCTGACATCTAGGATGAAGAAGTCCTCCTGAATTTCATCCCAAGAATCAGAATAAGAGAGATGAAAACTAAAAATGACTTAAATAGCCCTAAACATTGCATGGTTGTTGGAGGGGTTTGTCTGAGTATTGCACAAATGAAATACAGCATTTGCACAAAGGATCTAGAATGTTCAAGAATAAGCTGGGGCGTATTGACCTGTGGCTAAATTAGTAGGGACATTAGGAGAGCAACTGTTCAATCTATCCATGATAAGTCCTGAAAATATTTGTTGATCTATTCCTTAGAATTTCTGGTCCTTTCCTGACCAAATTCTACCCTAGAGATCAGTCCTCTTTCTATAAATGGATCTGTTACAAAAGACATTCATATCTAACTCTGTGGCTTAACAGGAAATACATTATGTTCTCTTTTCTTCTCTCGCATCTAATATATATTTTGTAAAAATCCTGCTTGGAACATAATTTTCTTTTGGCCTTTTTGGAGATCAGACATCAATTATGTAATCGATCCAACCCCGCCTGACGTCATGTCCCTTTAAAACCATGGTGCAAACTCATCCCATTTTTCATTATCTTGGCACTGATGTCTGGTTTGATTACACCTTCCATTCACCTGCTCTCATACAGCTCATTTGATCCACCTGCTTCAGCTTCTATCTAACCAGCCTTCAAACCAGTCATTAGTGATAGATTATTTGAGCCTTTGGTGAGAGTTCACTAGCGTACCTGTTTTCTGATTACCTGATCCTGACCCGTTCTGTCTTTTGACCTCTGAGCCTGCCTGTCCCCATTCTGACCTGTCTTCATATTCTTGTTGGATTTTTGCCTGTCTGTGGATCGAACCTAGAACTGTTTCTCTACTCCATTCTGGGTTCCCGTTCGGCACCTCTTTGTATTTCTGATCTCCTGGCTCTGACTAGCGGGGTCCTCCTCGATATCTTTTGTTTCGCCCTCTGAATGATCCCGCCTTCCTCTGTCTGCTTGCTTCCCATCTCCTGCCTGTCCTCCGACCAAAGTTATATCAGCGGTGCCTGCTGCGTCTCGTTGGCAGCCTACTGGCTGGAACCAACCTCTCCCTCTAGTGATTCACACGTTCATTATTATCCTTTGCCAGATACACATGGTCACCAACCTGTGTTCTCTTCATGCAGAGGTTCCTACCTTAGACGCGACACTGATCACTGCAGTTGTTTCTAATAAACTTTTGAGAAATCTGTCTGTTAGGATTACACCATTGCATTAGAGGGTATTGCTGTAGTAGGCTACTCCTCAAGAACTTGAGTTGAATTTTTTTACCAAAAACTTCACTAGAGTAATAATATAGAAGTAGTGCTATGCTTTGTTTAGTTCAATTTTTGGATTCTTTACAAAGCTCAGGGTGAGCACAGGGTCAAAACATCACATCCAGCATGTTAAAAAAGGCTAAAATAAATATTAGAATTTTCCTTTATATACATTTGAAATTTGATCAAGTAAAACATAAAAGTCTGTTAAAGACTTGCTTGAATCATCATACAGACAGAATAGCACTTTGTTTTGTTTCGGGATTTGAAAAGATATGTCTGTATAACAAATCATGCTTCCAAATGTAAAAAAAGGAACCACTGATTACAATATCTTTTAGCATTAAATATAAAAATAACAGCAAGAATAAGACATCTAGTACAGGCTATTCCAAAGAAAATGTAATTAATCCAGGGAGCCAAGATTTTGTTTGAAAGAAATCAGAAATTTCAACCCATTTATTTTATGTTCCTGAAGAATCCTATTTCCAAAGAAGCAGTTAAATGACTAAAGAAAAGAGAGCTAAAGACCCACCATCGCATCAAAGCAGTCAAACAAAAGATCTCTGCTTAAACACTGTTATTTACCCAATGGCTCAGCCTCTTATTTGTCTCCCCGGAACACAAAAATCCTTTAAGATGGCTTGAGTAAAGATGCTACTTAGTCTTTTCAGGTCTAAAAATACATTTTAGGGGTGGGTTGACTTTGCAAGCCTGCAGGTGGAACCTTGGAACAAATGATCCCACAGAGTAGATCCATCAGTAAGAGTAACATTGGTAACATGAGGACGTAGCTTAGCAATGCACTGCTAACCGCACTGAATGTAAATTATTCATGTCTTCAGGGATTACATGCTGCAGGCTCTGACTTTGAGGGGTGTTGCTACTGATCACAGGGCACTGCTGGGTGGTCAAAGTTCAGAAGGGGACTTCCAGGGTCTTCTTTCTCGCATTACCATACTTGATGACAGATGTGAGGATGATACTTTAACACAGAGGTGTATCGATATGTACCAACTCTCTGTATATGGTAATAATATGGTAGATCTAATTTGAATTGGTTGAGTCGATACATTCATGTTTTTAGAGTCATTTCAAAAGTGATCATCAAATTCTTTGTTCATTTCCAAATATTTTTTATGTGTTTTTGGGATCATTATCCAATTGTAGCAACAAACTGTGTCCAGGTCATGTCCATTCAACTACTACATAAGTTGGATTAATTCATATTTCACTGTTGTTCTATGAACTTTATGCAGTTTCAGAGTTAAACATCCCACAGCATGGTGCTGCTATCCCCTTACCTGAGTACCTGGTACTCTGTTTAACGTTTCATGTTTAAAAGCCTCACCTTGAATTCTTCAAAAATAAATCTCTACATTGTAATTAAATAGCCCAGTCCTTTTCTAACTTGACTCTCAAATATCAGTCCGGATGTAATTGCTATGAACAGCAGTTTTATTTATTTATTTTTTTACCTGCTTATCTGATCCACCTGCATTAGTCTCTAATTAATCAGCCTTCAGATCAGTCATCAGTGACAGAATATTCCGAGCCGGTATTGAGAAGTTGTATTGCATTACTGTATTTTTGATTGCCTCACTCTGACTCGTTCTGCCTCTGGAACTTTTAGCATACCTATCCCCATCCTGAACTGTTTGCCTGACCTGTCTTCTAACTCCTGCTGGATCTCTGTCTGGTTCTGTACTGTTCCTGGATCTGTGACCCGACTCCGTCCTGGATTCTCCTGCATTACCTCACTGGATCTTTGACCCCCCTGACAACTGAGCACATCACCAACACAGGCTTTGGCTTCGCCCTCTGGATTATCCTGCCTCTAGATTGTCTGCCTGTTTCTAATCGCCTGCCAGTCCTGACCACCAATACATCAATTCAATTCAATTCAGTCTATTTATATAGCGCCAATTCACAACACAAGTCATCTCAAGGCACTTTGCAGTTCAACCAGATCATAGAGTCAAATTAATTCAAAGTTTTCTATGTAAGGAAAACCAGTTGATTGCATCGACTCATTGACTCAAATACAATCCCTCACACTAAGCATGCTTGTAGTGACAGTGGAGAGGAAAAACTCCCTTTTAACAGGAAGAAAGCTCCAGCAGGACCAGGCTCAGTGTGAGCGGCCATCTGCTGAGGCCAACTAGGGTTCAAGGAGACAGAAGCAGAGATACATCAGCATCTAGGACTCTCTGTGCGGCAACTGCTGTGCCGTGTTGGCAGCCAGACGGCTGGGACCATCCATGCCGTCTTGATTCAAACCAAACTATAAAACAGGTTGGTGACTCACACGTTCATTATCATTCACTTCCAGAAAGACTTGGTCATTAACCTGCTGTCTCCACCCGCAGAGGTTCCCGCATTAGACGTCAATGCCGCTCACTCCGATTCGGTTTTCAGGACGCATTTTGTGAAATTTAACTGTTTGCATGCTTTGATAACTGGATCCTTCTGTTCTTCTCAAATTATATGTATGTGTATATATATATATATATATATATATATATATATATATATATATATATATATATATATATATATATATATATACATATATATATATATATATATGTGTGTATATACACACAAATCACTGAAGCACTGAAATGTATCACCTTCCTCCAAATGAGTGTCTATGAACTTCTTAATGGGATGTTAGATTCTTTAGTTTTCCTATAAACGGAGCTGAATTGAAGCCCCATGTCAGCAGTAGTTCAGGTAGCATGCATTCCATACATACCGTTTCTTTGGGCTCTAAGTGGGTAGTAATGCAAAGAGGATTTTTTTTTTTGGATACATTGTTATTACAGTGGGCCGGGATTACTTCAGTGCTGACAGGCCAGTCTTGATGCATTACCACTGTGGGCAAAGCTTCAAAGAACATGAAGTCATACAGTATAACAGAGGATCAAAAGAACATTGATATGCTGGTTTCAGCCATTGTAAAATAATTAAAAAAATAAATAAAAAAGCACTCGGAGAGCGCAGACCTCCACCAAGCTGTAAATCTTGCCCCATATTGTGAGTCGCACGTATAACTAAAATACGCACAGGATCTGGATCATTACCAAATTCTATTTGAATTTTTCCTTGGCATGAGGCACACAATGGTAAAAATGTCTTTTAAGTCCTTTAATAAGTTCATAAATAAGGCACAGTGTGTACCTGCAGCCTTTGGTGTCTGTTCTGCTCTCACCTTCTTCATTTACGTAACTTTCTTCATTGATTAGCAAATCGGACTTCAAGTGGCACATGGCTCCCTTTTCCTGTTTTTGTATTCTTTGTCTTCATTATAATACCTCTAGACTTTTTGAGTGTGATGTGATCAAAAGCCACTGCTGCCACCCTTTGGTTTAGGGGGGAACTGCTTGCATCCAGATCAGCATCCTGATCATCACCAACATTGAATGGATTTTTCCTTGGACTGAGGTGTACCTTTGGTTAAAATTTCATCAAAATCCGCTCATAACTTTTTAACTTATTCTGTACACAGTCAGGCAGACAGAAAAATGCACAAACTCTCCTAAAAGTAAAAAGTAAAATACATGAAAATGCACGGGGTAAAGTAAGATCATTCACCTCATTAAAATCTATTTGGGCCTCTATTCAGACCTAATTTCTGGCCGTGGGTAGGGAAATTAAAACTTTTACTTCAAAGTCTGGCAAAGACAGATAGTTGGAATGCAGGATTCCTTTTAGTTGATCTCAGTTGACATGCAGCTTGATTCAGATAATACTCTTCCTAAATTTAAATTGTGCGTGTCTGGCAGGGCAATAAGCCAAACTACAAGTCTAAAGCAAATTCTGATTTGCAACAAATCCAAAGCTCTGAAAAATAAGCACAACCCATCAGCTATTTTTTTTTTTTATTTCAAGTTTATCGAAATAACACAAATATCTTTTTATTGTGTAGAAACAGGGAGTATATTTATAATTTGTCTTTTAGGAGAAGGGAGAAAACTTTATTAAATATTTGAAAGGTCAAGAACTAATTCTGTAATGAGAGATAAAAAAAAAACTCACTAGAAGAAAATAATTATGACTATTATTAGTATAAAGCTCACTATTGGTTCTAAAGAGTACCAGACATTGCCTCATATTTTCCTATTATGTTTAGAAAGATAAATGATTGGGAAAAAGTTTTGAATCTTGCCACCAATTTTCAACAACCCAGACCTTTCAGTAATCTAAAGAGCTATCAAGAAATCGTTTGGATAAAAACAGAACACCCAAACTTTTTCAAAGACTTGGTGACAAGACTTGTAAAGGATTTTCAGTATTTACATGTGCTAACCTGGTAAAGATGTAGCCAACAGATCTGCTGCTTCAGTCTCACAATAATATTGTCTATAATTAGGACCTACTGCCATCCACTCTTTTGGGATTTGTAGTTGTGAGAAGAAAAAAAAATCACCATAATCCAATCTTTTCATAACCAATGTACTACTTTGTGTTTGTATATCACACAAAATCCCAAGTAAAATCCACTGACATTCAGGGATGAAATGTGACAAATAATGAGAAAGCTCAAGGGCTTTCAGTACAGTATGTCTTTCCCTCCTTGTGGGTTTGGGCCTCCCCAGAATGCCTGCTTTGAGCTGTTGTGACTGGTCTGGCCTTTTTAAAAGCTCAAATTAAAGCAAACAGTTATGAGCACAGACAAGTGGCAAAAAAAAGTTATTTTGTTATATCATCCATCCATTAAGATGCCTGGCAGCTTAAACACATTAGTGAAAAAGAAAAGCATCCCTTCAAGTTTGGGCAGCGCGTCAGGCGCGTAACGGAGCGTGTTTCTTTAAGAATGTAAGGTGGGTGAGCCCCTCTCCCTGACGCACGCCTGGCATGCAAACATAAATTTAGCAGCAACGTGTTTGCTGTTGAGGGTAACCAAATATCTGGAAGCGTCCGTGGAGTGTCATGTCGTCTCCGTCCTGTCTTGGCTGACTTTCACCTCTTTCCTCCTCCGCTTGGGAAGCGGAGCAAAGCAGAAGGGAGCAGAGAGGAGAGGAGAGGAGAGGAGAGGATAGGAGAGCGCGTCTCTTTCTGCTTCTGAACACAGAGCGGGTACATTCAGAGGCGTCTATCAGCAGTTTGAAATTACTCCAAGGCTGTTTGCGTCCAAGATGATGACTTGGAGCAGTTTGTGGACGGCTGGACTGCTTCTCCTCGCTGTGTGCGTAAAGGTAAACCTGCAGCGCTTTCCTCTGCTCAGGCTGATCCAGAAGGATGTGCGTCACTACAGTTGGATTGGATTTATTGACATCAACTAAAGACTAAAGAAAGCTCCACCTGTTGCTTTAGTTGATCTATTTAAAAGAAAAAGTCGCGTAATATAACTTTTTTATAACATAGTTTTAAAATAATACATCTCTACTACTGTTTTGTCCCTAAAAATTAATCAATGAAGACAAGAAATTAGACTTTTAAAGTCAATATTGGCATTTTTCATTTCATACTAACATATAAGTAAATAAGATATACATATTATACTTTTTTTAAATTAAGCTGATGTGGCTGCTGTGAAAGAAGAAGGGTTATATATATATATATATATATATATATATATATATATATATATATATATATACACACACACACAACCTACAGTATATTTCCAGAATATGTTATAAGGAATATAAGGTATGCTGGGAAAAATATTCAGAAGCAAACATGTAAAGTTTTTAATTCAATGGCTAAGATTAAAGCCTCTTGTACCAGTTTTTACATGACGATTTTTCAATGTCAATGCTGTAGTTGAGTAATTAGAAGAATGTTGAATCTGATATTTTGAAATTAACATAGTTGACAGACATGTAAATAATGTATTTGCCTGTTTCATAAATACAGTGGTTTTCTGTTTGCCTAATGATTTATACTATCCTCTTTTGAACATTTGGATAAACTTCTGCAACATTTCATAAGGATTCTTTGACAATTGCCTTTAAACTCTTTTAAAAATCTCTCTAGCTCTGGGTATTTTCGCTTTTCTCATTCTTAATCCTTATCTTATTTGACCAAATCACTCCATGCTTCAATTTCAATTCTCTGTAGAATTTAGCAAACTACATATTTACATTTGAGTTGGTAGGACAAAAAAAAAAGACTCATTATTACGCTCTTCTTGAATGAAGTTGTGTAATCCTTCCTTTTTTAAAGATTAGCTTGGAGAAAAGCTTAATTTACTAAATAAGCATTAACTGTGAATCCCAGAGGTGTCAATGACAGTATGGAAACCTAATTTTCATACTTATTTTAATTTATTCCAACTTTGAAAAATAAAAAAATAAAGAAGTATCACAAAATGATTTTTACCACCGTCTTGTGACCTCATTCAGGTAAGTACACCTCTCACCTGTGCTTCATCCTGTTAAAGACTAATCAGTCTTCAGCTTGGTCCTAGCTAGAAATAGTTCAAAGCTACATTGATCTATGAATATGGAACACATCAGGTGTAAAAGCACATTGTTGCTCTCTTATTGACCTCCTGTTTAACTGGCCTAGTGCTCAGAGCTGTTGCCACTGTGATTATTGAGTAAATGGCAAAAATGGGTCTAATTTACTGACTGATTGTCACGTAGCCTACTCTCGGTATGCTTTACAGTTTCCATCTAGAGCTATGGTGTTTGAAGTGAGACACACAACAGTTTATAAGCTGCAAAGGTCTCAAACTGAGGGGTTTGACTGGGGGGGCTCTGTTGACCTTTGTAAATGGCCATGACAGCTGCTAACAGCACCTCAAGGTGAAGTGGAGACCCTAACTGCTGTGGTCCAGTTGCACACAGGAGGTTAACTGAAGATTTCAAGCATTTTTGGGCCACTTTCCTAACTGATACAGCAGCTTTTGCATAAAGACAGTGGGTGATTTATTATTCCATTCCAACACTGAAGGATATGCCTTCTAATTGAATATTTTGTGCTTAATCTGCCACTCATTCCAGAACTCACCAAGTCTGAGGTAATGCTGCCCTGAGATCGACTTCTACTCAACCACTAGTTCTCCTCACTGATTAGTTCTTGTCTCACAGCTGAACTTGAAAATGACTCAGTAGCTTTTATCCTCAAGTGGTCAACAGATGACTGTCATTCCCATGTGTGCAAGGTGTGAGCATGCAGCATGAGTCAACACGCATCGGTGCGCTGCCTGGGGGTGGGGGCGAGATATGGGGGTGAAGGGGTCAACAAGCGCTGCCTCTGAACATCTCTGCTCATCAGTAGCCCTCTCCTTTTATCCGTTTAAAGACGGAGCATTACAGACTAGCTAAAGAATGAGACTGTATCCTAGTGTGGCTCCTGAAAATGATGTCTGTCTAAATTGTTTGTGTGGGGGCCAAATTGGCTGTGCCTTCATCCCTATTTGGAGTAAACTTTCTTTTGTGGTTGGCATAATAAAGAGCCTCAAGCAGTTCTTAGTGGGTTCTGTTACACACACTATTTCTCTAACTGATGTACAGAGGAGGAACCTTCTGGAAACCTTTCTTCTTTTTTTTTTTATTTCTCTGCATGTGCAGAAAATTGGGTCCATGATGCTTTAGGAGCTTTGCTATTGTAGCTTTAATGTACATAAGTTCCCAGTTATAGGCAGTGTTGTGCATGTACCCTTTCAAGGAACTGCATTCACTGAATACATTAAAGGAATAGTACACCCAAAACATGATTAGCCTTCATTTTCTACTCACCTCCATGCTGAACAACACTCTGGAGTACTTTTTTGATATCTCAAATGCATCTGGAGATCTGGGAGGCTTCTTGCTGTCTGCTGACATTCAAATAATGGAGGTCCATGGCGCCCGAGACAGAAAGGTCCATAAAAGTCCACAAAAACGTGTCAATATTCCTCCATACTGCTCGTCCAATGTATTCCAAGTGTCCTGAGTGGGTAGCATCCAGAATTTACTCGAAACGAAGTCATTTAGAATGTTTTTAGAGCATAAACAGTAGTGTATAGGATTTCCTAATAGCGCCCCCATGCGCGCTCACGATTCTACGGAAGCCGGCAGACCAAACCGGAAGAAAGTGCGCATTCAGCGTCTGGTCTGCCGATAATGCAAGCGTAGAAGAAGAAATGTGCTGTTTACCTGTGCAAAGAAAGAAACAACGAAAGAAAAATGTCTGAGGACTTCAGTGTTGAGGAAGAGCATGAGTTCTTTGCCGAGCTGAATGCGCTGGTTTGGTCTGCCGGCTTCCGTAGAATCGTGAGCGCGCATGGGGGCGCTATTAGGAAATCCTATACACTACTGTTTATGCTCTAAAAACATTCTAAATGACTTCGTTTCGAGTAAATTCTGGATGCTACCCACTCAGGACACTTGGATTACATTGGACGAGCAGTATGGAGGAATATTGACACGTTTTTGTGGACTTTTATGGACCTTTCTGTCTCGGGCGCCATGGACCTCCATTATTTGAATGTCAGCAGACAGCAAGAAGCCTCCCAGATCTCCAGATGCATTTGAGATATCAAAAAAGTACTCCAGAGTGTTGTTCAGCATGGAGGTGAGTAGAAAATGAAGGCTAATCATGTTTTGGGTGTACTATTCCTTTAATGTTTTTAGTGAATGGTAGACTGAACGGATCAGTTTTGAAGTAATGAACATAAAAGAGAGTGGCGTTCACTCTCAGAATAATGAGCGACTCACAGTTCGCATTCAACTCAGATCTCACCTTCACATTCAATTGATATCGACAGTTTTCATTGGATGATGTCAGGTTTTACAGCACTTATTATGGCAAACAGCATGACAGACCAGCTTGCTTAATGCTAATATTAGTCTGCGCAATTCAGATTCATCTACTGGTATTTCTTATGCCTAATTTTGCAGAGCGCTTGTAAGAGTTTTATGAACTAACAAAAGAAGACCCTGACTGAAAAAATAAATGTTTGTGTGCAAACGGTGCCTCCACTTCAAATTTAAAGCGACACATCTAGTTAAAGCAGCCGAGCTATCTTGGGAAATATCTGCTACTGAGTGAGGAATGTAAGAAATTATTTTGGATACAGGTCTTTTTAGCAGATCCTAAATTTAACTGTAAGCTTCTGAAGTTCTGTGTAATTTGGCTAAATAAAGGCTTCACTGCACATACAGTATACCTACCACTCATCTAATGGGTAAAATATGCGTTTCTACTGTGTAGCATTGTGGCTTAATTAAGAAGAACTGGAACTAGTTCATTTATAGATTTGAGAACTTAGTTTATCTGTGTGGAGTGAACTTGGAGCTTTTCCTTTTTAACTATGAAGTGTTACAACATTGTTATATGTATATAGTACTATGTTCCAAATCCAAAATTAATGCTGACTCTTAATATTTTGCACGTCATTGTTTGTTACCTTTTTAATTCCAGTCAAAAGCCATTGTTAAAAGTTTGTTGTGTTCAATGATAATCCCACCCCTTTGACTTTTTTGATTTTTTTATTTTTCAAATTTAAAGTGAGAAATCTCATTGTACGGCGATGTTGTATCAGAGCAACACAAATAAGTGCATACACACGAGGAGGGAGATAAATTATACTTCAGCTTTTTTGAATAAGTGAAAATAATAATAATCCCTAAAGTATGATAGAAAACTAATACTGCACATCACCCCAACTACATAATTCTTATGGTGAGACAAGGAAGAGGGACCGTCATGCTATGGGATCCTTTACTTTATTCTCAACCTTTAATTTCTCCAAAAAAAGCCATGCATAATTTCCTTTCACTTTAAAACTATATGCTATTTTGTCTTGGCATGAAGAAAAGAATGAGGTGAGACAGGTTTAAAGGTAAAGGAGGACAGGGTTGAAGAAATACGACTGACAGTAAAGGTTGGCTAAAGGATAAAGAAATTTTTTTTTTTCTTTTTAGATGTAGCCTTACTCCCGAATCTAAGTCAACATATTACCTTTATTTTTAGTCACCTCATCAGGTTCCTCATTTGTAACTTGCAGAGAATTCATGGAGGAACCTTAAGATTAGGGTAATGACTTTGAGGCTTTCTAACAAAAAATGGAGCTTATCTCCAAAGGTCATAGTATCAAAAAGCACGTCAGCAGTTACAAGAAGAGTTTGATCGTTGTAATAGCCACAAAAGATTTTATCTTTTGATTATTAAAGAGCTGTAATTTCAACATGTTACTTATTTTGATATGTTGGAAACAGTTTTTTTGTTTGTTTACTTTTTTCCAAGAGGATGGTCTTGTTGCGCTGTTTTATGATTAAGGAAATGCCTATCATTCATTTTTTAGAAATGAATGATATAGGCTGAAATGATAGATTAATGACACTTTGTGGTTAAATGAAGTGTGTAAAATGTAAGTGAATGTGGCAGGGGTATGACTAATGAATAATTAGGGGCTTAACTATAGATTCAACATAGTGGGTGTTATGTGACAAAATGTAAAAATTTAAGGCAGTCAGTTACCCCAGCAAAACAATTTATGTATCATGAATTCCTGTACAGACGAAACATGCATTGAATTATACTGATTTACAGAATAACTGGGGAATTACATACTGAACGGCTTTCCACATGTGATGGACATAATTCAGGCTTGATTGCCGCATATGGCTGCCACACTCGCTTCACCACATGCTTTTTTACTAATAAGCCTGCCGGAGTTTAAAAGGAAACTAGCCACAAAAGCAAAAGATTTTGATGTTTATTCAAGGATTCGATCCCTCTATGCGTCCTAATCCAGCTGAACATATTGAAGTCTGCAGGATCAGAAATTTTAGCAATCTAATGGCAGGATTAAGTGGGGTCACAGTGTTGAAATGGTCCCGAGAGAGAGTCCACCAGCAGTAACGTTTCTTGTTCTTTCAAACCCACTGTGTGTCTAGATCACCCGATCATAAAGACCGCAAACTATCCAATTAGTTTTTATGAGTAGCTTTGTTATGAAGGCAAGTAGAGTGGGAAGTGAATTAATTTTGAGAGGGATCGGTCCCTCTTGAGCGCTAAAGGAAAAGGCTCTATGGAACATCTGGCCGGTGATGGATGAAGCAAGTTTTTGGAGTGTGTTAACAAGCATGAGTGTTTTCAGTTACACAGCAAAATTCTTCAAACTCATCTCATTGTTCCCATCTGGGCTTAATCTGTAGAGTGAGACTGAGGATTTGTTGAACGCAGAAGTCTACTTAAATCTGTGTGCTTAGAATCCTATTTCTTGTCCAAGCGCAAAATTAAATGTACTTAAACTAAAAAAGAAAGCCAGAATTTTTTTTTTGTCATAATGGACTCTCATTGATCTTGATGCGGTGGCATTTCTTCTGTTGTGTACCACACAGGTGTGCCAATATGGTGTTCTTTCCATCTGTAGATGAAGAAAGCAGTCATTCATGTGTAAAGCTAAGCCAAGAAGCTTCACAACACTCTCAGCGGGTGATTGAAAGATAGGTTCCACAGAACAGCTGACTTGACTCTGTCTTCTGAAGGTCTTTTCGAAACCGAATTGTGTGACATTTTTATTTCTCTATAAGACCCATATTGCTTGTTCCAGCTGAAGTCATTCAAAACATGCTGTTTTTGTCATTCTATTCCAACGGCCCTGGGTTCTGCATGTATCAAAACCACCTGACATTTGGTTAAAGTTCATTTGTTTTTTTTGTTTTTGTCTTTTTAAACACAGAGAATCAGTGCAGCTAAAAAGTAATTTCTTTCCCTTTCCCTAAGTAATGCCATCTTTCCTCTTGACAGGGCGGGTGTAGCTGATTCAGGTTCCCGTTGGACTGAGTAAATGGGTTTGTTATGGTCAGTCCAAAACATCCACTTTGTTTTCTCCAAGCCTGTTTATGACTTATTTGGTTGTATGCTTAGAGTCTTTGCTTTGAAGACCCATTTGGGCCGAAACTTTTAACTAACTTGCAGTTACGATGTTGTTTCACACATAAGGGTCTTTATCCATGATTTCCTCTAGTTTGTGTTATTCAGCAATCCTTCCTGCATCAAATCTCCATAGGATGATGCTGCCACCTCCATGTTTAACAGTTGAAATTGTGCTACTAACTTTCAAGCTTCACCCTCTTTCTTCTACGTGTAGAAATGTTCACAACTGGTCAATAGCTTTAGTCTTAGTTTTATTAGATCAGATAAGGTGTCTCTACAAAATTAAAGGCCTTATCCCTGTGGTCGTTTATAAACTGCAATCTGGCCTCATCTGTGGTTTTTGAGAAAAAGCTCGTCTTCTCTGATTTGTCTTTTGAAGGACCGGTTTCAGTGAGTTCAAAGACTTTTATCAGCTTTTTTATCATCTTCACAAGGTCTTTTGATTTTCTTCTGGGACTGATATGCACATTGTACACTAAACATGTTGATCTTATTCTTCATCACAAGAATAACTGGGATAAATCTTGACTACCCTAAACTAGAAAGATTTTTGATAGATTAAACATTATACATATGTTGTTGCAGTGTATGTAAATATCTAGGTTTAAGTGTACCTGACTTGTTGATGGGAGAGTTTTAGTTTTACAAGGTCAGATATCTTTCTTTGCTTGATATTCAGTTTTAATTAATAGACTAATACAAGCTAGAAGAGATTATTTTGATCACATTTTGCTACCTCCTGATTTAGATTTTTAACAATCAGGTTTACGGAGTTGGTATACAGTGCTTTAGGATATCCACCCGTTGTAATAATAAAATATCTTTATTTTTCATCTTTTCCTGCCTTGTTAATAGAAATACATTTTGCATTGATATGGTTTAGCAAGAAAGTGAAGAAACATTTGGAAAATATGAATGTGCTACTTTTGCACTGGGCGCTGTTCTACAGAGTGTTCTTTATGAAATGCGGAAATAACATTTGGACATTGGTGCCTGCCTTATGAAGTCCTACAGAAGAAATATTGTTGTTTATCTTTCCTTCACTTGGTGTTGAACTCTAATAACACCCTGCGACTGGATGCCCAGAGTGGCCCATGCCACTAAATGGCATAACTCAATGGAGTCAGTTGCAGTTCCTTTCCAGACGGTAAACAACAGGCCTTGATACCCAGACTTTTGTGTAAAACTGCATAGAGAATTTTTGTGGGTTTAGTGTGTCAACAAGGATATCTGCTTTACTGTGTCACACACATTCTATTGTCGCAATTATATAAAGAGCTGCCAGCAGATGGCGATGTTACAGTGAAGGCTTCTTTTTTCTCCAGCTCTACTGGTCCCACGTCCATCAGAGTTGGCTCCATTGTAGTTTTGCAGGTGGCTGTCATGTGTTAGGCTTAACTCCTTCTGAAGCCATTTGCCAAAAGCATTTTTCCCCCTTCATGGGGTTTATTTGTTACTGTCAGGCTTAAAGGCCAAAACTCTGGCCCCTCCATTCTGTGATGAAACATCTTGGACTCCAAATGCATTGAATCGCTGACCGTTCCATCATCATGACTGAGCGCAGTTGTTTTTCTCCTGTTGTGTATTCTGGGACTTTAGTTTAAACTTTATCCATAAGAGCTGAGGCCCTCAGCGCTTCATGTGGCCCACACATTTTTTTTTTTTTCACACACAGCTACTCTAGTACGTGATCACATCCATCTGCTTGCTCGGTTATGCCCTGGCCTTGACCTCAGAAAACATACCGTGGTGGTATTAAGAGTAGGGAGTGCCTGAGAGTGGTGCTAAGGAGAGAGGAGATGGAAAATTGGACTCCCTTGAGACCCCTAATTAGAAGGGAGTTGCAGGTAGGATGTTTTTCTTGTTTAACTGCTAAGCTAAGACTAGATTGAAGAGAAAGAGGTCAAGCTGACATTACAAAGGTAAAGACAGGAAAGCATGATGATAGGGCCAATCCAATGTTGATGCCAATACCTTTCCCAATCCTACAGACCAGCACGAGGTAGGAAGGGGGAGTGGCAGCCTAGTGGATAGGGCATAGAGCTTGAAATTCTTAGTTTGTAAGTTCAAAACCCACTCCCACAGTCTGCCACTCTGGGTCTCTGAGCAAGACCCTCAACTCCCAGGCGTCCCATGATGGCAGCATGATGCCATCATGGGACCATGATGGCTGAAATACAGAGGTAACATTTCTCCAATGTGAAGTCAATAAAGCTAAATTATTATTAAGTTTATTTACTTCTGGTACTTTAAAAATTCCCTTCTGAATATTTTTTTTAGCATTTCGTGTCTTGTTTAATTCAAAAGCCAGCTTTAAATGGTTTTTTTTTTCTTAGAAGCACACAATCACAGTTTCAGGAATCCAGGGGAAAAATAGAGTGGCAGTGATAGGTCTTTGTAGAAATGACACTGGGCAAGAGTCTTTTCTACTAAAGAAAGGAAACACAATTACTGAGAGCAAGATCTACGGCTGAATTACGGAAGCACAGAACTAGGACCACTTTTTAATTTAACAGATTATCATATAGAGAATGATTACAAAGAAATATATTCAAACCAGTTATAAATGGAAAGTAATAAGAAAAATAGCAGTCTGAAAAGTGTTCAGTATGTCCTTCAACAACCTTGGCCTACAAAGGATCAAAAGTACAATACAAATCTATCAGACACATTGAAGCAGTAATTGAAAGGGGAGTTTGTTGGCAAGTGTAAACCAGTGGAATATTAATGGAGTGCTAATAAGTTGTATCTAGCCTATAGGATGAAATAAATAAAAACAAAAAATAAACCAATGACTGTATAACTAGAAAAGGAAGAAAATTATTGGAGTGAGAGGGAACGTTCGCTCCAAGCAGAACCATTAACATAGAGAAGTAACACTGAAAAATCCAAGTGTTTCTTCCCTTGACAAAACAGAAACGCAATAATTCCAGATCCACTCACTGGTTGACAGTCATGACAAACAAATAAAAAGACAGTTATGTCATTCGCTGATCTAATTCCTTTGGGAGAAGGAGGTTGCATTTGAGTGTGAGAACAGTTAGCTGTTAAAGAAATAAATAATGGAGGGATCACAAAATCCACTGGAAACGTGACCAAAGGAGAGTCCTGGTGCAGCGATGCTCTGTGAGAGGCTCTGCAAGAACCGGCTTGGCTGAATGTTTGCGGAGCTAATTATGCTTCCTGGGGTTCCCACATCTGTTTCCCTCCATGGCCACATGTGCTTCGAGTAAATGCTGGGCGTCTACGACCAAACAACAGGGCCCCGATTACAAATGAGGTGCTGTTAGGATTACAGCGCATACGTTTACAGAAGCAGACTGATGAGCATGTAATCATCCAAAGTAGGTGTGACGGCCTTTTTTTTTTTTTTTTTTTTTTAAATTTTGAAAGTATGCATTTGATTTCTATGTCGGCTGTTAATATACTCTGAAATTTTATTCGATGCAAGTGTACGGTACTGACTGTTCATTATTGGGGTCCTTTATTTGTTTGTTTTTTATGAGGTATGAGGTCCAGAAATACATTTCTTTAATTCTTCAACTCTTTTAATTTTTTCTTTGGGAAAAATAGAAAAAAAATGGATACATGAAAATGTAGGATATTATAAATGCTTTGTAGTACTTGGATCAGACTTAAAATGACTTGGATTACAAAAACCCGCAAGAGGCCTAAAGCAGCACGTTGATATGCTATTAGATGAATATTTCTCAACAATGAGGCAATTAATACCTGTCTTATCTTAAATATGATTAATCTTCTAATAAGGACACTAAAAACTTGCTCTTGGTTTTTTTGCTATAGTTAAGCAACCATATTGCAGTTATTAGATTAGTTGGCTTTAGGGTAGCTTTCATCACAGTCTATTATGTTTGGCAAGACCTAGTCCAACTGATGAGCTGCCTCATTTAACGGAAAACTTAAAAAAAAAAAAAAATTAACAGGTATAAGGTATAAAACATCTGATCTATTTTTTTCTGAGGCTGTGGGGGAAGTAACACAGATTGAAAATGAATTATGATCAAGTAATCTTTTTCCTGTTTCATAATTTGTCTGAAATCAAACATATACTTAAAGTAAATTTATCAACAAATTAAATATCCATATAAAGCCACAAGTGGCACTCCAATAGGTATGTGATCCTTCTCATAAAATATGTGTAAACCTTTTTAGTTTTTTTTTTTATCTATTCCTATATTTTTGGTTGATTAGTGTCTTGGGACTAACTATTAAGCATGTGATTTTCTTTCCTTGTTTTAGAAATTTGATTCTGAATTTCACACACTCTCTAGGTACTTTTCAACAATGAAATATGACAGATGTGTTAATCTCCTTTTTTTTTTGTAATCAGGAAGAAAAACTTTTTTCTATACCACCCCAAGTTATGTCTAGAGTCAGGACATGAGAGTGTGAGGAACACTGTAGGGACCCATGTTTAGGATGCCACCAGGATCTGTGTCAGTAGTTGCATTTTCATTACAAATGTGTGCAAAATTGTGATGATATTTTGATAATACTGCCTCCAGCTCCTGAAGCACTCGCTCTTCCAGGCTCAGGGGAGGAAGAGGACAATGATGACGATGCTGTTAGGGTGGTAGCCCCCTGGGTTGAAGAGGCTGACGTGGTTGAAGCAGCAGTGGTGCCATCGGCAGGTTTAGCAGCGACAGACAGTGCTGGAGAAGGTGTGGAAGCCAGAGGGGCCTGGGAGGAGCCGGCTGGGGATGTTTCAGGATTTGGCAGGGAAGCATCTAGAGTTCTCTCCTCATTTTTACATGCTGAGGGCTGTACTTCCCCTCTAGAAGCTGAAGATTGCCTGGGAACATTGTCGGAGGAGCCTCCATTCACACAGAGCTCTTTGTTTCTATCGGTGCGGTACAGTATCACCCCCCCACAGGCCAACAGCACCGTCCGATACTGCTGGACGCAGCCAAGACTCCGTCAGAATGATGGTGCAGCAGTTAAATACCTCTTTATTTTTAAAAGAGTTCGAGTCGGAAATGATCTCTTCCTCCATCCATTATTTTCCGCTGTTGTTTTGTTGGCATGCGTCCGTAGCACACCGCAAGCTTTTTAAATGGTCAAAAATGTTAGTATTTAAAACATTTTATGACAGTAGCTCCAGCAGTCATAGATGCGGGTTTTAGGCGGCATATTTTGTGAAATTGTCAAAAGGAGCTGCTCTTGGCCGCTGCCTTGGAGCGCCACCATGGTAACACTATTATTATTACATCTACTGTAGGGGTTTGGTAGTACAGAAGTTTTACCTGTTGCTCATATTTGTGGTCAGGGTTTGGCATAGATGCAGTATGACAGAGAAAGAAACGGTAAAAGTTTTGTGTTACATTCTTTAAACAAAATATAAACTTTACAGAAAATAAATCAAACTTTTAACTGAGCTGGGTAACATATAGCAGGAAGTCTACAGAAGGTTACGTATAGGTTATTTTCTTTTTCCTAATTGTTTTGAAGGAAACTTTTTTTTTAATCTTTACTTGGTTTTACTTTGTGCTATAGGAAATGGTGAAGCAGAGTGTGACCATTTCTACTCAAGGTTGAGCTGTAGTGGCTGCTTTAGCGGATAATCAGCACAGTGACAGCAACTGTTCTCTTAAGCTTTTTTTTTAACTGAGAGAAGTTTTGAACTTTGTTTATCCCTTCTAAAGAGGAGCCTAATCACAAGAAGTGGTGTGATATGAAGATGTAATGAAATGAGTGGCACCCGTTGTGCCCAAGTTAAATACTATATAGCATAATATAGGACCTTTAACACGTTCAACAACAAAAATTATAGATGTTTTTTTTTTTTTAAATTAAGGAATTTATGTCAAATTTTCACATGATTACACATCTCTAAAGAGGTGATTCACATGTGGAAATTCACAAATGTGAAACAGATTTTTCTGTAAGGGCACTGTTAAAAGATGCTGTAGATTGTATCTTCATTTAAAAAAAAAAACTAAAAATAGTGTCACTAATTCTCAAACTAATTCAGAGAGAGATCTAGTCTGATGCTATCACTGAACGGGCTCCATCAGCTTTACCTTTTAGCTTTTTATGTTGCGCAGTGTGCTTCTTCTGGGTTTGAATGTTCTGAGGCTTGTACAAATCCTGATGGTCATCACCACATAAAACTTCATGAGCAACAATTTCTAGTTTTAACTTAAAAATAAATATTACTTAAAAAGATAATGCCTTTTTAGTTATAATATAAACCCTTTTAAAGCTTCCTGATTTCATGAACAGGCCCGAACTAAGACTAAACTCAACTTAAAACTCTGAAAAACCCTCATTCAGGCCTAGATGTCTTCATGCAGCCATTACAATCCTACTTTCATTGTGTGTTTAGAGACGATTGATGTTTGAAACCTGAGAGAAATTTATGCTATGACAAAAAAGTGCCCCCAGATCAGAAAGGGTTTTAAGTCCCTCCATTTGCCTTGATGTTGCATTTGAAATGTCATTGGGGAATTCCACTTAGGCATTCCTCTTTAAAGTGGTTACGTCATCCTCAGTGAGGGTAGTTGGGGTGCATGGATGTTTGCTGTCCCGCATGCACCTGGCTTGTTGGAATCAGGTTGACATCCTTATCCCTCTGCTCTCCCTGGGTGCCTGATGAGAGAAGCAGATAGGGAAATAGTTCAGCTAACGCAAGCTACATCATTGCAGGAGCTGTTGGGACTGGGTGGACCACATGGCATGTGAATATTAAAGATATCAAAATCTGGTAACTGTAAACAAATCAAACAAAGAACAGATTATTTTAGATGAAAACTGAAGGACTGCTACACAAACAACCAGATCAGCAGAAAGAACGGCTTTCATTGCCCTGGAAATATTCCCTGGAAAATTTTAGACGTTAGGCACTTAAGGGCTTTTCTAATTATTTATATCAGTACAGTGTCTATTAAAAGATGGAAAATGGATGGTATCCTGATTTGTCTGTACAGAATCCTTTTTTTTCTAACAGTAAAAAGTTGTTTTTGGAGCGTGTGAAACTTTAAAGTAACCAGCATGCACTGGATAAGTAGGGTTTTAGCATACTAATTTCCTAGGAAAGGTAGATTAATTTGTGTAGTATATTTTAATAACAATACAACTCAAAGTGCTATGCATGAACAGAACATAAGAAAATACAATACATTGTATTAGCAAGATAGAGGTAGGTAAAGAACATTTGGATTATAAACTCAAGCTATATAATTTCTGGTATTTTTGTTTTGCAACTGTAATAAAACAACCTTAGACAAATAGGTTTAAGGTTGCAACACAGTCCTCTGGGAGTTTCTTCCAAATAAGTGAATCATTGGAGCTAAATGCTGCATATGCTTGTTTGGTTCTGGTTCTGGCTATGCAGAAAAGACTAGAGCCAGAAGACCTGAGAGGTCTGGGCGGCTGATGCACTGACAACAAGTCTGTGATGAATTTTGGTGTGAAGCCATTTAGTGCTTTAAAGAGCAGCAGAAGTGAAGCAAAGTCTTGGATGGTTCCAATTTTTCAAACCCCTGGAACTCAGAACCAAGAAACCGATCCATTTCAATCTCAGGATCAGCCAAACCTGTATGTAATAAAACATGGTCCGACCAGTGATCACAATGTATACACTACACACATCTGTTAATTTTTATGTGGTGCTTGGTCACAACTTGCTTTTTTTTCGTTTCAGCTGCAGCAGATTGCGGTCTTAATAACAGAGAGGGGGAAAAACATTGCCTGATGCTCACATATAGTGTGCACAGATGACCAGCAGTAAACAAGCCAAATGCAAAGCCCCTTCATTCTACAACAAATGCAAATACACACATATGCACAGTCTACTGTGTATATAGCACATGGCTATATACTATATATCTATATAACACAGTATAGTGTATGTTTTATTTTGTATATGGCTACAGACTCTGTATTCTGCTTATACACTCACCGGCCACTTTATTAGATACAGCTGTCTAACTGCTCGTTAACACTTAATTTCTAATCAGCCAATCACATGGCGGCAACTCAGTGCATTTAGGCATGTAGACATGGTCAAGACAATCTCCTGCTGTTCAAACTGAGCATCAGTATGGGGAAGAAAGGTGATTTGAGTGACTTTGAACGTGGCATGATTGTTGGTGCCAGAAGGGCTGGTCAGAGTATTTCAGAAACTGCTGATCTACTGGGATTTTCACGCACAACCATCACTAGGGTTTACAGAGAATGGTCCGAAAAAGAAAAAACATCCAGTGAGCGGCAGTTCTGTGGGCGGAAATGCCTTGTTGATGCCAGAGGTCAGAGGAGAATGGCCAGACTGGTTCGAGCTGATAGAAGGGCAACAGTGACTCAAATAACCACCCGTTACAACCAAGGTGGGCAGAAGAGCATCTCTGAACGCACAGTACATCGAACTTTGAGGCAGATGGGCTACAGCAGCAGAAGACCACACCGGGTGCCACTCCTTTCAGCTAAGAACAGGAAACTGAGGCTACAATTTGCACAAGCTCATCGAAATTGGACAATAGAAGATTGGAAAAACGTTGCCTGGTCTGATGAGTCTCGATTTCTGCTGCGACATTCGGATGGTAGGGTCAGAATTGGTGGTGTCATGGTGTGGGGAATATTTTCTTGGCACTCTTTGGGCCCCTTGGTACCAATTGAGCATCGTTGCAATGCCACAGCCTACCTGAGTATTGTTGCTGACCATGTCCATCCCTTTATGACCACAATATACCCAACTTCTGATGGCTACTTTCAGCAGGATAATGTGCCATGTCATAAAGCTGGAATCATCTCAGACTGGTTTCTTGAACATGACAATGAGTTCACTGAACTCAAATGGCCTCCACAGTCACCAGATCTCAATCCAATAGAGCATCTTTGGGATGTGGTGGAACGGGAGTTTCGCATCATGGATGTGCAGCCGACAAATCTGCGGCAACTGTGTGATGCCATCATGTCAATATGGACCAAACTCCCTGAGGAATGCTGCCAGCACCTTGTTTAATCTATGCCACGAAGAATTGAGGCAGTTCTGAAGGCAAAAGGGGGTCCAACCCGTTACTAGCATGGGGTACCTAATAAAGTGGCCAGTGAGTGTATATTGAATTGTCTGCACAATCAACACCAAGTCAAATTCCTTGTAAGTGCAAACCTACTTGGCAATAAATCTGATTCTGAGTCATACAGGGATGAAAGTCCAACTTTACATAAAATTCAACAAAGATAGTATAAACCCACAACGGAGCCCGCGGACTCGTCCCCGAGGCTCCCGGGGGCTCCGGCATTGCGGTGGCTGGGGGACTTCCTCGGGGCTGTCTCTCTTCCTCCCTTGGTGGGATTATATGGACACAATGCAGTGTCCATATAATCTGTAAAACTCCCTGCATAATTGTAATAAAGCAATCTATATGCATAAATCAAGCGGAACACTATAGCGATAGCCCGAATGCTCCACTTGTGAAAGTAAAATCTGTTGGGCTCTTTTTGGCATCAAGACAATTATTCTTATTGCCACATCGCCAGACAGGACACTGTTAAAGAAAAAATAAATGAATAAAATAAAACCCACAACAATAGCATTAATGTTAAGCTTTAGTAATGCTACTACTTAAAGTATAAAGGTAAAAGTAATGCAGGTAAATAAGGACAGATGCTTTAAACCTTGTTCTGTTTACTGCACTACCCTATTAAAGGAACATTTTCCTACAATTCCGGATGATAACTTCGTCATGCTTAATTTTCTTAGTTGTGTAACTAATGGTAACAGTGTCAAATTTAACTTTGCATCATCTTGACAACTATATATTTTGGTATGTGGTGAACCAGAAGTTGGTGCAGCACCAACCACAAAGACATGTCTGGATAAAAAAAATTATATAGATGGATTATATATATATTTTTAAATACCAACAGGCCATATTGAAAATGATCTTAAATTAAACAAAACAAACAGCAATTTTTAAAATGTAAGGAGTAGAAGTAAAAAATTGTCTAAAAAAAATAATTATTCCTTTAAAGCATAGATGGACAAAATTTCTACTTCAGTAAGGTATTTATACTTTGTTACTTGATGATTACAGACCATTTTCCTCTGTTGGTCAGCCTCCAGCTGTGGCGCCTTGCATTGGGCCTTCACATTTCTCCTAAAGTTCTTGGAAAAAAGTAAACGTGAAAATCAAGACCAGTAATAGCTGTAAAACAAAAGCAAGCCATCTTTATCTAGGAGGCGGGAATAAATCTGCAAAAATAGTTCCATTGTGTGTTTGTGTTTAAAAAAGAAAGCTATATCATAAAAATACAATTATTTTTTCTTCATGAATGTGTGTTGCTCTGTTAGTTGTACTGATGCACCCACTATATGTTAAAGGGTTTATTGTCTAATATTGTGGCAACATTTTCAGAATGTAGAAATATATAAAGTCTAAACAATGTAAGACAACATAGATTTTGGCCTGGGCTACTTCAGTATTATCCTTCTCTATATGGCTGCTGTTAAAACAAATTATATAATCCAACTATTGTTTTTATTGTTTTCTACCCTTTTAATGAGACCCAGTACTTCACACTAAACCATCATAATGGAAATTTTTCAGTCAGAACTATGAGACAATTTTTCCTTCAGTGATGAAAGTTTGAAACTGTCAGACGATGAAGGCTGAAGGTGGCGTTATAGATGGTCCAACCAGAAAGGAGCCTATTTAGGCCAATCATCGGAGTCTTGAATGGCCTCAAGGCTTTGGTAGCTGTTTTGAATGGCATCAGAAATGCAACAATGTGACTTAGAGTGTGTGTGCTGGGGTTACTGAGGTGATTTTCTTCTCTGCTCCTCTAGAGGTGCGTCGACATCTACGTTCTGAACGCTGGTGAAGTCAACTTGTCTCCATTGAGGCTTTCAGTATTTAATTCAGATTACTCTTGAGGGATGATCAGCACAGACACTTCTAAACCAAAGACGTCATCATTATCAAGTTTTCCTAGCTTGTTATGCAGCGCTGTGTTTAGACTGCGTGCTGTCTGGTAACAGTCCGAATGACTGCAACTATGCTGGCACTACTGTGAGTCACATAAAGTAGTTTAGATAATGACTCATTTAGGTTGCATGATGATCTTTCTAAGGTTGTCAGCTGTTTTCCATAATATGTTGTCCCATTCAGACTTGCAAAGCCCTCATTCAGTTAGCTCCCACCTGTTGTTGATATAATGCAACATCACAAACAGGTACTTGATTATGGTAGGCATCCGTCCACATGTCCAGAGTAATTCCTCCATTCTTTTCAGTCAGATTCTAATAATAAGAGCACAATTACCTGACAAAAGGGATATTGTTTGTATTATTTGAGCCATATGACAGACACAACTTCCTCAAAGAAAGGTCGGGATGAAACATTGAGGCAGTTTAATATTTTAAGCCTTTGACTTAATTTTGTGAAATTGGGGCATTTTGTTAACATCATTTCTAGTTAGAAACAATTTCGTACTGAGCTTGCTGATCCTCATGAGAGAACTGCGATAACTTAGTTAGATCTGTTGGCTGCCTTGATTGGACAAAAGTTTTAACTTAAAGCTGCAGTCTGTAACATTGAGGAGAGAGCAGACTTCGACTGAAAATTTGAAGCGTGTGTGAGCTGTGATTGACACTCCATCAGACGCTCCTCTGGCTGTGATTGGTTGTTTTGACTCGTCCCGAATTATTCTTTCCAGATTGAAATACAGGCAGTATGCGGGACCAATTGAAGCAGTTTTTTTCACAGGTTACATATCACATGTACTGCTGTCTGGGCATAGGGACAGTTTTAGCCAATATGACAAAAAAGTGATTTTTAAAAACTTACAGACTTCAGCTTTAATAAGCTTTTTACCTTCTGAGTAATTTCTTGAGGTATTGCTGTAATATTTTCACAAAATGTTTTGTCTCCAAGATGCTGTCTTGTGATGTGTATCATTCCAAGCAAATATCCCTGCAACTGCAATTAAGTGATGCCATCAAACTTGTTTAAGTTTCATCAGACAAAAGAACATGTGACCAAAAATTAGGGTCTGATGCTATGCTAGGTAAGCTTTAGCATTGCAGCATTGCTAGCAACTCACTTGTAACAATAAGTTGGAATTGTCACAATCAGAACAGTAGGACCCAGTATTTGAGTCAGAAAGATTTCTCAAAAACGTTTATTTAAAAACTGATCTGCAGGGATCAGCGTCTAAGGCAGGAACCTCTGCAGGGACAGAACATAGGTTAGTGACCAAGTCTATCTGGTGGAGGGTGATGATGAACTTGTGAGTCACCAACCTGTTCTTAAAGTTTAGTCTGTGTGTAGAGGATGAGGTTGGTTCCAGCCGGTCAGCTCCAACAAGACGGGGCGGACAAGTCCCAGAAGCTGAGAGTCCCAGATGCTGATGTCCCTGATCCTACTGTCAAACCCCCCCCCCCCCCCCCCCCCCCCCCCAAAAAAAAAAAAAAAGCTGTAGTATGTGGACGAATTGTATATACTGTATATATCCAATGCACCCTTTTCTTCCTTTGGCACATTCTTCTTTTTTGACTATTTGGGCTGACTGTAACGAGTACATTTCTCAGCTGTGAGTTTAAGAAAGATCTCATCAAGAGATTAATCAATCAATCAATTAAAAGGTCAGACAGGCGGGAGATCAGATCTAAGCAGATGAAGGTAAGCAGGATAATAAAATAATGCAAGTGCAAAGGAGTCTGAGGACAGGTCAGGCAATCAGATCAGAATGGGGACTGGCGGACTCATAGGTCCAGAGGCAGAACAGGTTAGGATAAAGCAATCAGAAACTCTCAGGTATACTAGAGAGCTCTCATCAAAGGCTAAAAAAATCTGGCACTGGTGACTGGTTGAAGGCTGGTTAAATAGAGGCTGAAGCAGGTGGATCAGATGAGTGGTAATGAGAATCAGGTGGAGCTAGGCAGGTGAAATAAATGAGTAAACAGGCCAGTCATCAGTGTCAACATCATTACACAGATTTTGTTTTGCTATTAAACCCCTTTATACCAGTGTTGCAAAAAAAAAAAAAAATTCTGACATATCAGAAACTCTTTGTACTCCTTCTATGTTTGACAACATAGAAAGAGTTGCAACCCCATGCTAATATTTAATGTCCAAGATTTGAAATTTATTTTAGAGGGACAAATCTGAGAATTTAATTATTCTTCTTGCTGATTCGTAGAAAACTGACATTTCAGCTACAAGCAATATTAACCATGTTATTATTATTGCCCTTAACATCTGAGGTTAACTAGGCTGAGGATCTGTAGGAAGATGGAATGTGAGATTGAGTTTCCTAGTCATGATTGACACAAAGAAAAAACTGATCTTTTAGGTGACATATTCAAGTGGTTTTTTGTGTTTTCTGCTGTCAACAGCCAAACACTGATGAAAGGTGTCTCTGTGTGTGTGTGAGAGAGTATAAAACAAGAAGGTTAGCTGTCACTAATTGGCAGAATGGTGAGACAGGAATGTGGATGATTGCTGATCTTAACTGCACAATCTGCTCCATCAACACAGGAGAAAGCACTTATTATGGGTAAATCATCACATAACCAGGATGAATCTCAGAGTCTTTGCCAAATATGTGTAGCCCCTCAGGTTGTTATGAAGGTGAAACTCATTGTGATGGAATGATTGGGAAAAATAATGAAATGTTAAAGCAGGCTAATTATTTTCCCTTTCCCCAAGTTTGAGCAATTCCCTCAGAAAGTGTTTCCATGTCAGGGAAATGCTATGGTTGACAATTAAAATTAAACCACCCACTGTATCTTATACATAACGTCTTTTCAGCTCTTTTACTTGCAACTGATTTTTTTTCCCCCAAATACATAGCTTTTATCCCATTTGAATATTTTGTAACATACATATAAAAGCTAATTCAACATATCATTAATTTCAATTTTTTGATTAGATGTGTGACGAAAATGCAGGCTTGACATGGACAGGTTGCTTAAAGATGAAAGATGCTGAAAAATTCAGACAAACTTTAGGTTTATTTTTTTCTTTCGGTCTGTCAATACCTGCATACATACGTATACAGGTCCCGATTTTTAAAGCGACTTGCTCGCATGTATTTGTGTATCATTCCACCACATTATGGCAAGACAAGAAGAGGCTACAAAGTTAGAATCAGTGGTGATTCTTGTTAAAAGTTGGTGCCCTGTTAGAACATTTGTTCTGCCCCACCATGCCTTCTACAGGTAAAGGCTCGCAGAAACAATATCTTCTACAAATTTTGATAGTGTAGCTCAAAGTATGGCTTTGTCTTACTCTATCTGAACTCTGTTTTTATTGTTTAATGATGAGTTTTTCAACTAAACTAAAGGTTAGAACTGGGCAGGTTATATGCTTAGGATGGCACAGCTATATCAAGAGAACACTACTGTTCCTCTTGCCACCTAGTGGACCACACAAATAGCTTAACCTATTCATCTACAAAGGGCAACTTTAAAAAAGTCTGCAGGTAAATGCCTGCATAGTGTGATTAGTAGCAAACAGACCAATATTTTTATTTAAATTATTCAATTCAATTCAGTTAATTGACATACCTCCAATTAACAACACGTCATCTCAAGGCACTTTACAGAGAAAATTCAACCAGATCATACAGCCAGATTAGTTTAAAGTTTTCTTTTTAAGGAAAACTGTATTGCATCGACTCACAATTCCTCACGCCGAGCATGCTTTTTTTCAGCATTTTTTATTGTCATTATACTGTCACATTTCGTTGCTCTGCCAAAAGTGCAGAGCAGCGAAATGAACTCTGCATTTAACCCATCTACATGGGGAACAGTAGGCTGCTATTGTGTGGAGTGTTGGGCAGTGTGGGGTATATTGTTCAGGGACCCAGAGTGAAAGAGGGTCTTGAACTCAGATCCTCAGGATTCCAAACGCAATGCCCTAACCACTAGGCTGCAACTCCCCAAATTTTTTGGGAAATTGAATTTAGGGCCTAAGGTTTTTTTTTAAATCTACAGGTCACAACTTTAAAAATATATTTTAAATGTTTTTCACATAGTTAACAGTGTTTGATATCAAATCCAGAGTGACTCTATTAACATTTTCAATGTTTCAATTAGACAGTGTGCCTTGCTTTTGCAAAAGTAGATTATATTATTATAAATAAAAACAAACAAAACAAAGTAAAAAAAAAAACAAACTCTGGTTATATGTTAAAAACTTTGGATATAGTACAGCTCCTAAATCTATGTGACCCCCAGCTTTGAGTTTAATAACTTTGGAAATTCTGAATTTTCTACAAAGCTAACACAAAAGGCCAGTTCCTCACTTATATTCACAGTTTATGTTAAAATACAGAAAGTGGTTGTTGCAGTGGCCTAATCCATGCTGACAACAAATATATTTTGTTGGGGAATATTTTCCTTTAAACCAGACTAGGCTTGCCAGTTGCTAATTTGTATAACAGATGTGGAATTGGGCAATGCTAAGAAAACATTTAGGTTTACAGCCCACTGTAATGACTGAGGACAGCCAAAGGAGTGTTGCAATATGCTGCAGTGAAGCTCCCCAACTTCAGACACTGCGTTAGTCATTGGCTTTAAGTGTATCTGTATCTGCAGCAATATCAGCATAGCCGTAGCTGCATGCAGATGTGTAAAATGGTCAAAAATAAAGGTTAAACTCAACATTCGGTATCAGATCTGTCCCGCTTGTGGGTTTTAACTATTTATCTATAAAATGATGTGTGCCTGCAATGCAACCAGAGGTTATTCTTGCTCCAGCATGTCAGTTTGAGCTTACATCCTTCTCTTCCTTACATCTATTTCTCAGTTGTTGTTTTTTTAAGTGATCTCTGCCATCCTGCTCTTCAGAGGTCAAAGTATTGACTCTTGGTGTGGCAGTGGGAAAAGGTGGAAACAGATGACCAGTGCATTTACAGCTGCTCTTTAGTAGAGTTGCTTGGGTAGGGGATCCACTGAAGCTCCCCCACCCTGTTCCTGTGCAGAGTGACAGTGAAGATGGTTCCTGTTTTATAAAAAAGGACTGAATTATAGCTGTATACAAACACAGCTTACTTTTTAATTACAAGGCCATTCTCTGGGATTGCTACATATGTAGTAAACTCTATCTTTGTGAAATAAGTTGTTCAGTTTTGCAACTTTTGTCAGTATCATGTAATAGAGGGCAGCCAGTAACTTTTTTTGAAAGACTTTTATTATTTTCAGCTGGAGAAGCAAGAGGAAAAACATTTCATTTTGGTTCTTGTGTGATGATGCAAAACTGCGAATCCTAAAAGTTTATTTACCGGTAAATTGGCCTCCTGCAATGTCTGCATCTTACCCAAACATCTATCAATGGGCTCCAACTTTTACCACTTTTAACATTTACAATTAATAAATAATGGAATTTAGTGTCATTTCTATATATTTTAATATATACATATATTTTTTATATTGGTTTTATTTCATTTTTCCATCCATCCATCCATCCATCCATCCATCCATCCATCCATCCATCCATCCATCCAGATAACGGTTTTATCCATTCTTTGTAGATTTTACGCTGTGACCTTCTTCTTTAACCCTTTACACAGGACAATCAAACAGCCTCATAGGGTTCTGTGGCTTCTGTTTATCATTAGTCTGACTCGGATCAGTCAGGAAATTGGCTGTACTAGATCTAGCTGTGGACCTTCGCTTATCATCGTCATCAGCCAGCTTGACTCATTGGCCCTGAGTGAATTCGTAACCTCGGTTATCTGAATGACGCAAGTGAGTCAGGGCAGATCCGCCACTTGTGTTTCTTTAATATCAGGCACACCCAGGTGTTGTCATACTATTGCACTGAACAGAAATCTTTCAAAGTTCTTTGCCAGTCATAACCATAGATTCAATGTTGTTATTTTCTCTGTGCTGTTGTTTACTTCTGAAAAGGAGTTACAGAAACAAGGACAGAATTTCCCCAAATTAAAGAAAAATAAATACATTCTCTAATAGCTGGGCCATAGTACCCCACTTCTTCTATATATCTTTTTGGGAGAGTGTGATCTCTTTTTTCATCATCTTTTAGGGTATGGGAACAATAATTAACAGAAATTACTTAAAAGAAGCTCAACAAGAGCACCAAGTAGCTCGGCTCTATTCTTAGAACTTCTCTAGAACCTTGGAAGACGATTTAACATGGAAGAATTCTTTACAAAAATCAAGAACATTATGGACAACACTGAGCATCCTTTTCAGAGGACTGTTAAACAACTAATGAGAGTCTTCAGTAAGTGGCTCCTGCAGCTGACGTCAAAAATTACTTTGGGGTTACTTTCCCCGAGGGATCAATAAAGAATTCTTGAATTTAATTGAGTTAAATTTAAATGAGAGATACCTTCTAACACTAGTTATATTTCTTTTAGCCTCTAATGTTCATTTCATATTTCTGTTCATAGAAAGTGATGAAAGGCCCGCTTTGGTCAGCTGATGAAGATTTAGTTTAATTCCCGACCCTCTGCAAAAATTGTATTTCATGATATCTAAAATGTATTTCTTGTGTCTCTCTCTTTTATTATGTTTGCTTTGTATTTGGGGAAGTGTATTGTTTAGTTTCAACCATGACAAATAGCATAATGCATTGATTTGCCCACATTCAGCTGTAAATGTTCTCTGTACCACAGTTTCTGTATTCAAAAGCAAAGAAAAGGAACATTAGGCATAGACACTTCTTACTTTTTTAATCCACCTTTTAACATTTTTAGTCACACATTGCAAAAGTCTTTGTCCGTATATGGTGGAAGAAATGAGTTTGTTGAAAATGTAGAAACCCTTTGTAAGGCATCCAGGGAGCCTGAAGAATGAAACCTTGAAATGTTGATATGCAAAACTCTAAGGAATTTGCAGAGGTTCTAAAACATTTTCAATTGTTCTGATTATAGCCATAAAACTAAACAACAATAATAAAATGCATTCTGTTCCTTCAGTCAAAGCGGTCATGGTACCCATTTGTCCTTACTGTGACCCATAATTCCCTCTCTTCCTGTGCACCAGCTCCTAAAAGATTAACCGAGTCTTCACTACCTGTCCACCTGCTAGAGGCATCACATTTACGGGCCCCCTGGGTAATCTCAAGGGCCCAGTTAGTTTTCTAATCCTTGGAAACAGAAACAGGCCATTCAGCCAAGGTCACGCTGTTCAATTTTCAGGAGATCTGTTTTTTTTAAGACATCCATTGTTCACACTGGGAGGTCACCTGTTACAACATCACAATTTATTGAGCCAAGCGCGACTTGTTGTAGTATCACTTTCTCTAGGCGATTCTCAGATGAACCGTTGTTGTACCTTAATTACGACTTCAGTTTGCTTCCAAATGACAGACGGAGATACAAGCCAACAGAGTCTGGCTTGTGCACTGATTTGTGGCAGTGCACGTTTTATTTATTTTTTTTGACTCTTCATTCCAAAATACACTGGAGGGTTCATTTGGAGATTAACCTAAAGCTGTTCCTGACATTTTCATTGGCTGCCTGAGTCTAGATAAGCTCCCTAAAATGTCTCTGTGTCACCGGGATATCTGTGGCCAACCTGACACCAGAAGCGTACGAGGCCATCTCTTTTATGCACACACCGACAATAGGAGGACTGCTGGGAGTACATATTAAAGGGTTTGGTTGCAGACACAATTTAGGAGCTATCAGATTGAAACCCCAGATGCCAGAGTCGGTCAATTCTGTCAGGAATTTCTAACCGGGGTATTTTGAAAGGCTCTCTCGAAACATCCGAAGAAAAAAAAATACACTGTTTCTTGGCTACAATGGGACAAAATGTCTCCAGTTTAAAGAACTATGTCTTATATTTGAGCTTGTCCTTAACAAATATGCTTAGCTATTCAGTAAGCCTGGGTATTTTTGATTAAAATTATCATGCGTCATAGGAAAGGTGTTCAGATCTCATATTCTTTACATTTTGTAATTTACCTAAACATTTAATTGTACTTTATTGTAATTTTGACAGACAAAACAAAGTCAATTTAGGAGTAAGAAAAGCTATCAATGTCTTTTAACATTTTTTTTCTACTCATAAACTGCCTGACACTGTAGCTGTAGCCCCCATATGAACATTCACGCTGCATTATATGTCTTTACATTTTGTCTTCACACTGTGTCGCTAACTTTCTATGCAAAGGCCCCATGTCTTTGCATGCATTTACTCTGCATGCCAAGCACTACAAATCAATTTCTCTGCTCGATTAAGAGTGCAAAGCGTGAAGAACAATTTCACACTCATTCCATTCGACTCCTCCTGACAGGTAAACTGTGATTTATGGGCTCAGACCTGCTGAGAATTGGCTTCAAACCTCATGATTTTATGCCACCAGGGGTATGTTCAACACTTGGAGAAGATAAAATGGTTTACAAAAACTGAAGCCGCAGCAGATAGTTTTAAAAACTGATAAATGTATATTTGGGTGAAAGTTATGCACCAGCTTTTGCACTCTATCAGTCGGTTCAGATGATTCAAGCCATTTTAAATAAAGTAAAAAGGTAGAGAGGTTAACAAGCATCATGTGCATGATATCTCCTTCAAATTACATTGGTGCCCTCAGAACACTTCATAAAAGACTGATATGATAAAGACAATGATTATTATTTTTTATGTTTTCCTCTGAAGAGCAGCATAGGAGCCAGGTCACTCCGCCCCTGTACTCTAAGAGAAAATAAAAATGTCATCTGTATCTGAAATTGTGCTTCAAAGGTACACTCCTTTGGATTGGGGAAAACATTTTTCTGCTAAAGCTTGTGTTCTTCATCATATTTCTGCCTTGTATCTGTGCCCAGCAGTGCCAAACCCAGCTCCCTGCTGAGACGACCCTGGCCACACTCACCAGCTGTATAAACATAGCCACAGCGCCAAACACACACAAACACACTTTGTTCTTTAGCTTGAGCCAAATCCAATTATTTTCCTCGCCTTGAACCCCTTCCTTGTTTCAACAGCGCACCTTCAGCCCCCCTTTCTGTGCAGCCAGGCTGAACAAGGTTGATAAATGTAATTTATTATTGTTGCAGACCTTCACTGTAGTTTCAATCAGATGACATGCAAACAGTCATTTTGGTGCTTGACAAACACTAACAAAGATTAAAAAGTGGAACAATTTGAAGCCAAAGTACAAGAGGATCATTCGACATCTCTGAAATATCAGTTATTCCATGTTAAAAAATTACAACAAGAAAACATGAAGAAAAATGAGAACTACAAGCTTATCTCAACTCAGAGCAACATTTTCTCTTTATGAATGCAACCTTGATTCTTAGTCAAACTCACTTTTTTTTACTCCCAAGTGTCAGAGAATATTCACATCTGTTTGTCTTGCTCCACTAACAGTAACTCAGAGAAGCTCATACTTATAATCATTATTTTATATTTTGATTCATAAGAACTAGAAAGAAGTTTGTCTTTTCAATATGCTATTAATTAATTTCTATTTTTTTTTCTTTTTGAGTTTGCTTCTTCCAGGTCCTTTTTTGGACTTGTCAAACTTATATTTGTTACTGATTTTTGTATTTTCCATCATTTTGGATTACTGGTACAAAACTGTATTTGTTTGCTAGAGCTGTGTGCTATTCAACATGTTTGAAATATTATATATTTTCTTTCTCTTTTATTTTCTATATCCACAACTAAATTTACTTACAATACTTCCAGTTAAAGTAAAATTTGAAGGCTTATTTATTTATTTATGTGGAAAACTTTTAATCACCACTATCACACTATCACAGAAGAGTGAAATGCTACACCATGAGGACCTTGACATAAAAAAAATCTGTACCAAAATTTTAGTTTTACTACATGAACAAAAGACAATTGTTTTAGATAGAAGTAACAAAAATTGTAATGCTAAGCACTAAATGTATAACTTTAGATGGATTAATAAAGATAATACATTTTATTTGTAATTTAATTGATATTTCAAAGGAAATGTCAAAGTGCTACACTAAAAGGGGGTTAGAACAGTTTCAAGATGTAACAAAAAATCAACAGACATTAAAAGACCATAAAGCTAAATTTAAAATCATAGTTGCTACAAGACTTTGTAAAATAGGAAAGTCTTTAGGCCCTTCTTAAAGACCTCCACAGATTAAGGGGCCCCTCATGGATTCTGGGTGGGCATTCCAGAGCCCTGAAGCCACTGCCTGGACTATCTCCCCTTAGCAGAGAGTTTAGTCCGTGGTTAGTGAATCAGTGGGTCAGGAATGCCCAATGTTGGTCCTTGAGGGCTGCTGTCCTGCAGGTTTTACAGGTTTCCCTGCTTTAGCACAGCTAATTCTGATGATTGCAGTTCGGCAAAAGCCTGTTAATCAGCGATCAATGAAAATCAGCTGTGCTGGAGCAGGGAAACCTCTAAAATCTGCTGGACAGTGGCCCTCGACCAACTTTGGGCATGCCTGCAGTAGGTAGATCGGAGATTACAGGAGGAGGTGTGTGGGGTGAAGAGTTCTCTGACTGGTGAAAGAGGAGAAGGATTTTGTACTGGATTTTGTATTGAATAATCTGCCAGTTGAGGGATTATCGCGTTTTTGCCTCCTTGTCAGGACCCAGGAAGCGCAGTTCCGGATCTGTTCTGGTGTCAGCAATGTACTTGTGTGGATATAATTGAGAGGAAATTTTATTGATGTGAACAACTGTTTTGAATTTGAGGTCTTTGTAATGAATAACAACAAGCCCTCCAGCATGGCTGGTGGTTCAGGCCTTCTCCAAGTATATGTATCGTGGGAGGCAGGCTTTGTTTATTGTAAGATAGGACTGAGGTTTGCACCAGGTTTAAGTGAGACGCATCATGTCTGTTTCTTTGTCAAGAATATATTCAGATATTAAACTGGCTTTATTTGTTAGTGGATGGGTAATAAAAAGGTCTATTTTTATGTCTAAGATTATTTCATATTTTGGGAAGGTGTGCAGAAGTAGGATTTCCTTTTTGTGGTTTCCATATATCTGTTGTTGAGCATTCTGACAAAGCCCTTTATTGGTCCTTGTGTTGGTGGTGCTCTGATGTTGTTAATAATATTAATACATTAGATTTGTAATGCACTTTATAGCTATACAAATCCCAAAGTGCTGCATAGTAAATCAGGTGCCAAATAAAAAGGCATGGAGCCTTAAAAAAGAAACAAATAAACAAAAAGCTCTCCTAAAAAGGGGGTTTTAAGGCCACATTGAAATTCTGTTGGGTCCTCATGTGGTCCGGAAGAGCATTCCACAGCCTCAGAGCAGCTGAGCAGAAAACCAGATCTCCCATTAAATTGGAAGGAAATTGACTTGCTCTCAGTTTTAATGAAAAGATTCAGACTCCTATCCAGGAGTCAGTTGGAACTGTCAGTTGGAGCTGTAGATCAAAGCCTCATGATTTTGAGCATATAGAGACCCATCCCTCAAGGCACATTCCAAGTCGGATGCAAATCAATGACCAACCCGTAATTCTCCTGGGTTGTTGTCGGAGTGTGTTGTTTGGTGTGAATCATGTATTTGACCATCTAAATCTTGCTTTTGCAATGTCTATGGAAAGAGTTTCAAGACAGTGTTGTGCCATATCTCCTCTCTGACCAAAATATGTTGTCAAGATGTTTTGTTCTTGATGTGTAAGTGCACAGCTAAAGCTTGCAAAGAGCTGCTGGCTCTCATGTGCTGTGCCATGCATTTATGTAGTAGTTGTTTTGTTTCTCCGACGTAGGAGTCTGAAGAACGGACTCTACTAGAGCACAGGCCCAGGTGGTTCTGATCCTACGTGCTCATCATTTATTCCTGGGCCGTCTCTAATCAGTGCTTATTATGGAAGCTGCCTGTGTTGCTGTGGTTTTAACAAGTTGTTATAATCTAAATTGAAGTTTTCCATACTGCTTTTTTGCAACAGCACTTAAAACTATGTGCTTTTTTAAGAGCATAATGTATAAAAAAAAACATTACAAGGTCAAATGCATTAGTGGTTTAAGGCTGTGCAATGAGTAAATCTCATTTATCTTTCAGAAACCAGCAAAGCATTGCATTTGATAAATGAGGCTGAGTTTGGTTTTGTTTTCCCTTTAAAGCCAGATGATATTCATGAGATAACTATTTGAGATTAGTACCCACAGGGAGCCCTCATGCATTAAGAGACATATATTCTGCATTTTGTGCTGTCACTGAAGTGAAAATGTTGTGACATTTCATGTGCTTGTACATGTGCAATGAATTTACCCATTTGGTTGGGGAAAAAATTAGAAAAAATCTTACATAAATATCAGGGTAATGTAGAAAATTTTATCAGATGAAACCATAGGAGGAGACCACAGACTTGCAAAAACCAAACGGACAGTATATTGCACAGCGTTCATTTCGGAATGAAACTGAGCCTAAAAATCTTTAATAAGACTTTTTAAATAAAAACTGTGACAAACTGGTGAAATACTTATGTTTCTTATTAGAATATTTAAAATGTTGAGATTGAAATAAAAAGGACTGAAACAAAATTACCAAATGTTGAAAAATTACCACATCTAACATTAATGTTGCAGTATTGGAGAGAAAACTCCCTTTTAACAGGAAGAAATATCCAGAGGCACCAAGCTTAGTGTAAGTTAATATTAGTGTAATGTTGACAGGAGTTTTAGGAAGACAGAGTTGGTCACTAGAGGAACAAAGATCCATAAATATAGTCTATGTTAGAGTAGGGAATGCTGTGTTTACTTCGTTGGCTTGCAGCCTAAGCTTATAAAATCACAACTCTAGAGATAACTCAAGATAACCTGAGCCACTCTAATGTTGACCTTTGTCAAAAAGGAAACCTTTTAAACCAGTCTCAGATGTAGACAAGGTGTCTTCTTCATTGATTTAAATCCAGTAGCTGGTTTCACCAAATGCTGTGGTTAGCTGTGTGGTGGGAAATCCAGGCCGAAATCCTGAGAGAGTTTAAATGGAAGCTGTTTGGGTGGTAAGTGCTGGTGTTTGGGATCTCTGTTCCCATGCATAGAGATGTCTGTGGCATGCACTCACTTAACATAGACCTACGTAATCCTACAATAACATGATATCTACCATTGATTTATTAAAAATGCTTTTCAGTAAAAGTCAACAGCAATAACTCCAATAACAAACGATAATTTCATTCAAAATGTATTTATTAAAAATGCTTAACAATTCCTGTAATGAATGAATAGCACAATGAAAGAAATAATGTCTCATCTAAACATCCCTCACTTAACAATAAAAGTTAACAATAACTCTCAACTCCCAATAACAGATGATACTCAGCTTCAGCAATGAACGAAATAATGTTTGTTCTGTTGGCTATTGGAAAAAATAAATTAACAAATGAGCTAATTAACAAAAAATACCTCTTGTGTAGCAAAAATTATTCAAAATGTACCAAAAAATGAACAAACATATCAATAGACTATCTTTATTTTCGGTGTCCAGGTGGCTTTTCAGATCCCTTGCACCTCCATTGGACACCGAGACACATGTGCCTGCTTTGCACACTGTGCACAAGGCCTCCCATTTGTCTCGACCCGGTCTGAAAGCGGGGAAACTCTTTTGTAAATCGTCAGTAAACATACATTTGCGCTTTTGCATGTTGTTGGCATACTGACAGCCACGCAATCTATATTCTGATTAAGAACAGGGCTGCCCGCACTGACGCGGCTCAGAGATTACGTCACACGCAGCGTCGTGCGCAGTGTCCTAGTGCCTGTAAATTTAATGGTTTTAAAGATATTTGGTTCTTTGGTTTTTGGGATATAATTTTTAGATTGTCCCTATTCCTGGGAAGACAATTAGGCGTTATATTTATTGTTTAAATCATCTAGTGACAAAAACTCTCCATCACTTCTCACTGCAGTTCTGGGTGTTAATAACATTTTTGAGGAGCTGCAACAGCAGTACCATATCAGATTTATGGTCCCACTCCAAAGATATTAGAATCCGGTCCTGAAGCTGATGTGTTTCTGTCATCAATTTATGATTCATAACTTCCATCTCTTACCTTGTTTACCTCTTCTGCCAGCTGGGTGTTGACCGATCATGGTAAAAATTGTCTAATTTTGTCCGTAAGACTCTACAGAAAAGTAATATCCAGTTGTATTTCTCATAAAATAAACTCAGGTGTCATAATAATCCACCAAATGTCATTTTTTAATGATGAAAAGTAAGAATCGAGGGGTGAAAAAACATAGTCCGTCTCCGTAATAAAGTCCGGCATTTTAGATCTTCTACGTAGCATGGACCTGTTTACCAGAAGGTCTGCTACAAACATCAATCATAACTTCCACCCTAACTATCAAATTACTTTAGAAAAACACCTCTTCGTGAAATAAAATGCCACCCTGCGCTCACATATTTCCCCATAAAGAGTAAAGAAGGCATTTTTTGTTCATTTAGTTCCACGTTATCTTTACATTGCCCTAAGGTGTGCACCCCCCTTTGAAAAATCCTGGATCCGCCCCTGACTTTTGATTCTGAATAGAGCATGTCTGTTAGCACCATATGTGTGATTGTCTGTTGCAGGACAGTGTGTGTTCCTTTTGCTCTAAGAAGTACATCAAAGGAAAATTGCATAAGTTTAACTCTAAACAAACCTGTGCAAACCTGTGGGAGCTTTTTCTCTTCTCCCATGCACAACACATCTTGTCATCAGAGGGAGGAAACTTCTGCGAAAACTAGAACATGCAGTCATTCTCCTTTAACAGAATAACTGACCACCAAGCTGTGGTTCAATAATCTTGAATTCCTCAGGCTGTTAGTTTATTATTGGAGGAAATCAATTAGTCAGAACAAAAGTAAGTGCATCAAATTGAATAGTCCTCAGGGCAGTGGCATGGCAGTGCAGCATTGCGTACCGTTTGATAAAAATAAAGTGTTGTCATGATGGTAATGTCTTATTGGTGATTGCCTGGACTCTATCTGCTCTCTGCCTACTGTGGTCTGTGATGTTCATACTGTAGAAATTGTCCAAATACGTTCTGTCAAACAATATTCACTAAAATTATATCAGATGTGTTAACTGATTTCCACAATTATGGGAAATTCTATTGCATGATTGATAAAAATCTGCAATGAATGTTGGAACTCCATGCAACATGGTGTGGTTTAGGTTTGCAAACCAGTGCACCAAAAACAGCAAAATTGAAGGTGTTTTATCATCTACTTTTAATTCCATTAGTTGGTACTTAAAATAAAATTACTGAAGATAAGATAAAAGCTTTGCATTAAATATATTTTTGATTCAAACTGTTTGTGGGATATTTTCTGGAGTCCTGGAATGTGTGTTCTAAGTTGATTTTACTTTTTTCAAGAAACCATGGTCTTAAAATCTAATTTCATGATTCTTAATTTCCAGATTCTATATGGATGAAACCCCATATTCAGATACATTGTGAGATGAGTTGATTAAATGGCTGAAATAACAGGCAGCACTTTAGCAGGGATAAAAGACCTCCCAAAACTGTTAAAAGCATGCTTGCATGTTAAAGGTATAGTGGAGGATTTTTGCAATTTTTTTCAAAGACAGTCTATCTTCACTTTTTAAAAAATGCACATGCACAAATCTGTACCCGCTCCCGAGAGGGAACACCTATTAAACCCTTCGTTTGCATGTAGGAGGCCATTTATGCTCATGCACACTTTGTTTAAAAGGTAATGTTTGCATCGCTCATACAAGCTTACATACAAAAGAATTTTTCCAATTTTTCCACTATGTCACACTCACCAGCGGTAACTGAAAACGGGGACGAACACGTATGACTGCCTTATGTAAATATATTAGCAGAATGATTGACAATTAGGAAAACAAATTATTTTGATGATCCACACGTAAAAAAACAAAACAAAACATCCTCCACTATATTTGATAACTATATTTTATATTTAATGGTAACAGCCCATTAAAGATAAAAATATCAAGACTGGAGTGATTTGGTCTGGTTGATTTTGCCAATGGGTGAAGCTGAAAAAAGCATTTCTTAGATGATCAAAGTGGTTCTTTTAGTGCCGTCCAAAATCTTTGAAGTAAAGTGTCACAGTAAATAAACTAAACCTTTTAAAATTCAGGTAACAAAGGTATCACTGTCCAATTAATTGAAAGGTAAGAAAATTCCTTAGTATTTCATTAAACACCAAGTTTCAGTGCTATAAACTCAGTTATACTGTTTAAAGCTTATAGAAAAAAAATGTTTTTAGACTCCTGTGTTTTATAGCTTTACAAATCCTTATATTGTAAATTAAAGAATGTTGGTCCTATTGTCTATTCAATGTTTTAAAGTAAAATCTATTCCTTCAAATAAAAAGTAGCAACGTTGCATTAGTTATGGAGTGATCAAGGTTTCAGTCATAATTATCCAGCAAGTACAAAAGAAGCAATCGAAAATTAATTTTGGAACCATGTAGCTAGTAAAAGGCTCTGGCGAACTTCCAAAATTCTTTCCATATTGTGCCTTGTGTGCAGCTCGCTTCCAGTAATGTGGAACAGAATTAAGGAATGGAGTGTGGATTATGGAGCCAAACACTTTAAAACACCATGCTACATGCAGGGCAGCATTTCTTTCTTTTCATTTTTTTTCTGGACTGCCAGACAGATGAGATCAGGGCCTGAGAATGCCACAGACTGTGGAAATTAAAGCTGTCGATGACCGGGCATCTTCTCAAATGAGGGGCTTAATTTGGGTGCAGGAATGCACCAGTAATTCGACGGTGACCGCAAACAGCACTTTGGAAAAGACTGAGGCTTTCATTGCAGAATCTGATGTCAGGGAAAACATTTTTTTTTTTTTTTACCGTGAAAGAAATTTCTCTGGGTTTTGACAAGAGGGTCTTAAGAATTGAAAGTACCCCCTTGGGTTTCAGTTTCCCTGCAAAGCTCCTATCTGAACACCCAGTAGGATTAAATTGTTTGGCTCTTAGTGATGTGTGGTCAAACTAACAGCTTACTGGTTTTGTTTTCACTCTGTTACAAGACAAGCAGCATTTACTGGATCAGTTTTCTGAAAGGTCTGACAAAGATTGCTATTTTCACAGAAACAATAATGCTGTGAAGTTCTACCCGTGCAACCAATAATATAATGAGCTTAAATTTTAGAATGACTGTGCCTTGTAGCCTAATGTAATACTATGCTTTCATGTCCCGCTAATATAATTCCTAGGGCTGAAACAACTAATTGGGTGAATCGATTAAGTAATTATATCAAAATTATCGAATACAAAAATTAAAACATTTCACATTGTTCATCAATATGCTCTAATGAGAACTCCTTCAGTGGAATTTTTTTTATTTTACCTGATTTAATTTGGTAAAAAAATCTTCTTTTAGGAATCTATGGCTATCCATCAATCAATTATTACTTGATTAATTGAAAAAAAATAATCGACAAATTCATTGATTTGAAAGTAATTGCTAGTTGCAGCCTCTAAATAGGAATTATGGATTATTAAAATCCAAAAGGAAGAATAACAATTAAATGTCAAATACTGACAGAAAAACAACTACTTTGTTACATTGACATATTCATCCGTTTTAGACATATATCAGATTTTAGTCACTTTAAAGTCATAACATTTTTTCTATTGATGCTATGATTTTGTTGTTAAATTTTAAAGGTCCTGAATAGCTGTGTCCTGAAAAAGTCCCAAACCAAATAGGCTTTTTTTGGCAGTGGTGGATGTGTTAGATTAATTTACCAGGTAATTTCTTATTCCGTTTTTTTTATAGATTCTAATAATTGCACAAAGTCCTTGTAAACTATTACATGATTAATATATGGCTGCCTCTAAAGCTAGGGTATTTTCTTTATGAGTTTAGATCATTTTAGCCAAAAATAACCTTAACTTCCTCATCTCAATTTTTCACAGTTAAAGTAGTAATTTTTTTTTCTTCAAATTTTTGAAGCAAGAGTAATGAGAGGAAGAGACTAATCCCGATTGATCGATATCGATAATTATTGAAAAGATTTGAAACCATATTTTATGTGCAGCTCTGCCTGGACTTTTTATAATATTGCTAAATGATTTAATTTTAATAAAAAACACAAACACAGACTTCGAATTAAATCTTTATTTAACCAACTTTTTTAACCATAACAGAATTGTTTTAAAGAAAAATAACTTAAGAGACCTGAGTTATGTTATTAAATACTGACAAAGAATAAACTAAAGTGACCAGAAAAGTGACCAAAATAAATATAACAAATAAATAAATGCCCCCCCACCGCCAGCCCCGTTTCCTGCTTTAACCTGAGTTATTACTTTGAAGTTTCTGGCCCCTCAGCATTTTTATCTCAATTGTTAGAACTACGTGGGAAACTGCCCAGAACTGAATATATATATATATATTCCGAAGATTCCTCGGAGGAGAGCCGCACCGGGGCCTACACAGCTCGTACTCCTGCGGCTGTGAGCGGCTGAGATGATAAAAAAAAAGTTGGTTTCGTTATCAGACTGGTTTTCACTGGTTCCCGACACATTTTCCAGATGACTGTGGTTTGTTTTTGGTCCGACTTGCCATGACCGAAATACTGCCAGACTGCCGAACTACAAAAACCTTTCTTTGAAACAATTTCCTCCGCCTCTCCTTGCTGCACAGCTTCATGTGCTCTGTGTTGTGGTTTGAGAGGGCGGTGCTTGGTGACGGCATGCCTTGGTCCGCGATTGTGATTGGTTGGGAGGAAGCAGTGACTAGCATAAACCTACATTCTAGGCTACAATGAGAAGGAAGGAAAACTGCGTTTCTTTTTTATCGAACTTTTATCGACCCTCTTTTTTTCTATTGCGCCACACGTCTATCGATCGATATATATCGTTATTGAATTATCGCCCAGCCCTAGCTCATATGACCAACCCTTGTACAGTCTACTATGTAATAAAGTTTATGACCTTAGAGGGCATTGGGAAGTGATGATCCGAGAGATGGAAAAAAAAAACAGGGGCCACTGTATTATAGAATTATACAACATGAACACACAAGTGAAATTGGGTCGACAGACTTGACACTTTTCACTTCATTCCTGTTTGGTCTGCTGATGTTTTGTGCAGGTGTGATAACTCTCAAGCGAACTCGGGTCTGGCTTGATCAACCAGACCATGACCTGCTTTTTGAGGTGGTCTCAGTCAGCCTCAAAATGGACTGTGGCGCAGTTAGCCTGTGAATATAAACCCACTTAAGTGTGACTTAACCACAGGAAACTTAAGAGCCAACATTACAGGGCCCTTGGGGATAGTGGATGTTACAAGTCATATCTGATCCACGTCTTTTTCTTAACAACTCTGCTGCTAGCCTGCTAAGGGAGCAAAGGGGTAGGCATAGCTATCCATCCCCTCAGCGACTTGTTCCTGTTTCTCAAGGTGGAAATTAAAGCATTCAAATCCCAATAGAAATGTATAGTTTTGAGTATGTTTATGCAGAATCTGCAACAAATTGGAGTCTGAAGATTCCTGAACCCCTTTCAATTAAAAAGTTAAACATATGAGGTAGCACTGCTGCCTTGCAGCAAGAAGGTTGCGGGTTCAATTCCCGGCCTGGGGTCTTTCTACATGGAGTTTGCATGTTCTCCGTGAGCATGCGTGGGTTTTCTCAGGGTACTCCGGCATCCTCCCCCAGTCCAAAAACATGACTGTTAGGTTAATTGGTTTCTCTAAATTCTCCTTAGGTGTGAGTGGTTGTTTGTCCTGTTTGTCTCTGTGTTGCCCTGCAATGGACTGGCGACCTCTCCAGGGTGTACCCCGCCTCTCGCCCGTAGACAGCTGGAGATAGGCACCAGCACCCTTTGCGACCCCAGTCGGGATAAAGCGTGTCAGAAAATGTATGGGTGGATTATTTCAATGGCTTGATGCAAAGACCCACAGACGAAGCTTTTTAAAACCAAATATATGTGAAAATTTTACGGCCTTGATTCAGAAACGCCAACAACTACCAGTTCATACCAGCCTTGGTTTCAGGTCACTGGCTAGGCAGAGCTTGAATAGGCTACAGGATGACGCCTACATATGTAGGAAGTGCACTTGAGGTCAGCTTCAGAACCCATTCCTTTACAACTTAAACTTGCTTCAATCCTCATCCGCTAATTGAAATTGTCACTCATCATTTGCTCATAGTCACCTTTTTGTGTGGAATATCCCTGCTTTGGTTATTCGGCCCTGCAGTTGTACGCGTCCCGTAACATGAACTTGCTGGCATGCTATGTGAGGATCGTCATAATTGTGCCACCCAGCTGTCTGTTGTAATCCTTCAGCGAAGTGAAATGATGGAGGACGACAGATGGCTGTGCTGTCCTCTGGTTCTTCAAAACACACATACAGTGCAGTTCGTCTCTCTAGATGAAGGGAAGGTTCATTACTGATAAAAGTTAGCATTGCAGCTATTTAAAAACACTGAGCGGATCAACAGATGGGCCATCGGATCAGACTAATAAAAGGCTGCCTGTGGTTTGAGGACAGCATCAAGTGATAAATCTGTGACACCTAAAAATGTCTTGCATCAACTACATGCACGCCACAGGATGAAACAGACCACAAATATTGTGAGACTTTCATATGACCCTGGCCTGTTCATTTACTGAGACTCGTCCTAGATATAGCTGTAAGTTTTAATCTGAACCACTTGTTTAAAATTTTACGTTTTTAGGTGAAACGCTGACTGATTTACTTTTTTAACTACACTCACCGGCCACTTTATTAGGTACACCTGTCCAACTGCTCGTTAACACTTAATTTCTAAGCAGCCAATCACATGGCGGCAACTCAGTGCATTTAGGCATGTAGACATGATCAAGACAATCTCCTACAGTTCAAACCGAGCATCAGTATGGGGAAGAAAGGTGATTTGAGTGACTTTGAACGTGGCATGATTGTTGGTGCCAGAAGGGCTGGTCTGAGTATTTCAGAAACTGCTGATCTACTGGGATTTTCACGCACAACCATCTCTAGGGTTTACAGAGAATGGTCCGAAAAAGAAAAAATATCCAGTGAGCGGCAGTTCTGTGGGCGGAAATGCCTTGTTGATGCCAGAGGTCAGAGGAGAATGGCCAGACTGGTTCGAGCTGATAGAAGGGCAACAGTGACTCAAATAACCACCTGTTACAACAAAGGTGGGCAGAAGAGCATCTCTGAACGCACAGTACGTCGAACTTTGAGGCAGATGGACTACAGCAGCAGAAGACCACACCGGGTGCCACTCCTTTCAGCTAAGAACAGGAAACTGAGGCTACAATTTGCACAAGCTCATCGAAATTGGACAATAGAAGATTGGAAAAACGTTGCCTGGTCTGATGAGTCTCGATTTTTGCTGCGACATTCGGATGGTAGGGTCAGAATTTGGCGTCTACAACATGAAAGCATGGATCCATCCTGCCTTGTATCAACAGTTCAGGCTGGTGGTGGTGGTGTCATGGTGTGGGGAATATTTTCTTGGCACTCTTTGGGCCCCTTGGTACCAATTGAGCATTGTTGCAACGCCACAGCCTACCTGAGTATTGTTGCTGACCATGTCCATCCCTTTATGACCACAATGTACCCAACTTCTGATGGCTACTTTCAGCAGGATAATACGCCATGTCATAAAGCTGGAATCATCTCAGACTGGTTTCTTGAACATGACAATGAGTTCACTGTACTCAAATGGCCTCCACAGTCACCAGATCTCAATCCAATAGAGCATCTTTGGGATGTGGTGGAACGGGAGATTCGCATCATGGATGTGCAGCCGACAAATCTGCAGCAACTGTGTGATGCCATCATGTCAATATGGACCAAACTCCCTGAGGAATGCTTCCAGCACCTTGTTGAATCTATGCCACGAAGAATTGAGCCAGTTCTAAAGGCAAAAGGGGGTCCAACCCGTTACTAGCATGGGGTACCTAATAAAGTGGCCGGTGAGTGTATATCTCTGCTAAAGTTCAACATGAGCTTTAATTTTAGTTAGTCCTCTTGTATATCCATGACTGGATTATGGGTTAATATATTATATTATATATATATATATATATATATATATATATATATATATATATATATATATATATATATATATATATATATATATATATATATATATAAACCTCCTGATTTGTTTCACATTACAATTAACTGTTAAATTGTGGAAGTTATCAATCATCCATTCACTTTTGACAATAGTGCATAAGTCAATATCCTAAAGCAGATATTCACTGGCCTCTTTATTAGGTACAACTTCTCCATACATGTACATGGTATAAATGGAGCAGCATCACACAGATATGAAACATTTTTTGTTTGCAAGTTTCCTTTCAAACATGTTTCAGAGTAGCTTGATTGATACAATGGCATATTAAAGATACTAAAAAACAGATTTCATAAGCAAAAAAACATGTACTAGAATAAACATGAGGCTAGTGTTCAGCAGCCTGGGACCAAATTTGGCCAAAGGGTTGTGTCCATCAGAGGAGCACAGTTGTGTAACACTCTGCCAGCTCATGTTAGGGGCTGTGCAACCTACATAAGTTTTAAAATCTCCTTGAAACATTGGTTGAAAACTACCCAGACATGTGTTCACAGGTGAATTGATCTGTATCCTCGAGCTTGTTAACCTAATTTTATTGTGATTTTATGTTATTGGCATCTGTTCACTCTGATCTCCTGTAGTTTTTTTTTTTATGTCAACTGTTCTTACCTGCCTTAGGACAGCTGATAGCTGCTCTTAGCTGTTGTGCAAATTCTGGCATATATACATTGATGCTTTAAGCTGACATGTTCATAAATGTGCATTGTCTTAAAGGAATAGTACACCCAAAACATGATTAGCCTTCATTTTCTACTCACCCCCATGCTGAACAACACTCTGGAGTACTTTTTTGATATCTCAAATGCATTTGGAGATCTGGGAGGCTTCTTGCTGTCTGCTGACATTCAAATAATGGAGGTCTATGGTGCCCGAGGCAGAAAGGTCCATAAAAGTCCACAAAAAACGTGTCAATATTCCTCCATACTGCTCGTCCAATGTATTCCAAGTGTCCTGAGTGGGTAGCGTCCATAATTTACTCGAAACAAAGTCATTTAGAATGTTTTTAGAGCATAAACAGTAGTGTATAGGATTTCCTAAAAGCGCACGCCTGCGCGTTCACGACGCTACGGAAACTGCGGCAGACCAAGCCAGATGAAAGTGCGCATTCAGCGTCTGCTCTTGATAATGCAAGCGTAGAAGAAGAAATTTGCTGTTTACCTGTGCAAAGAAAGAAACAACGAAAGAAAAATGTCTGAGGATTTCAGTGTTGAGGAAGAGCATGAGTTCTTTGCCGAGCTGAATGCGCACTTTCATCTGGTTTGGTCTGCCGCGGTTTCCGTAGACTCGTGAACGCGCTTTTAGGAAATCCTATACACTACTGTTTATGCTCTAAAAACATTCTAAATGACTTCGTTTCGAGTAAATTATGGACGCTACCCACTCAGGACACTTGGAATACATTGGACGAGCAGTATGGAGGAGTATTGACACGTTTTTTGTGGACTTTTATGGACCTTTCTGCCTCAGGCGCCATAGACCTCCATTATTTGAATGTCAGCAGACAGCAAGAAGCCTCCCAGATCTTCAGATGCATTTGAGATATCAAAAAAGTACTCCAGAGTGTTGTTCAGCATGGGGGTGAGTAGAAAATGCAGGTTAATCATGTTTTGGGTGTACTATTCCTTTAATTCAAATAAATAAAATAATAAAAAGGAGTGAAGGAAATTAAGAATGGAAAGGAAAGGAAGGAAAGTTAGATGTTCTTTACACTGTCCATAATCTTAATTAAAAGCTACATCAACCTCCAAACTGAATTGACTTGGTTTGACCTGTTGAGTGGTTGACTTGGAAAACAAAGGAGGGACCGGTAATTATCTGAGGTGTTACGGATCATAGAACGGATCTATGGGGAAATTGCAGAGTTTATCTAAATAACAGCAGCAAAGCCATCATTTCAATTTGTAAGTGGATTTTTAATTTTATATCAAAGTAAGAACTAAATCCTTGGAGAAATTAAAACCCGGATGCTTTCCTAAGAAAATCATTGGATGATCCATTATTTTTAATCTGGCTGCGTTAAAAGTTGACTTAATGTTTTCCTTCCGCTTCGTTTGCTGAGCTGTCAGTTTGGAATCTTTTACATGGACAGAAATTCTGTTCTCCAGCTGCAAACACTAAATCATAAATACATCATTGTCTGTAACTGCTGTTCTACACTTCACCAGCTTTAAGAGCCTATTTATGATTTACTGATTGCTTAGTTTCTGCCAATATCACTGGGAGGTCCTGAATGTTATCAAATTTAAATTTAAATTTTTACTTTCTATTTTGTTCTTTTCCTATTTACATAAAACCCTTTAAGCTGACTTATACTTACATTTGCTTTACAAGGACAGGGAGAAATATCAAACTCCCTTTTTTTAGATGAGACATAAATGTTTATTTAATTATCAATGTAAATCCCATTTGACCTCAAATACTTCCCAACATTTTCTCATAGTTAATGCATTTTTCTTTCTTCCTCTTTTCTTGAGGAATTTGGAATAAATATTGTTAATTTCTTTCACAATCAAAATCTAAACAATTAGTGTTACTATAAACTGTGCAGGAAATATTTTTCTGTGAAAGTTGTTATAAGTTCTTTGTTTCCACTTTGAGGGAGACGGTGATGCATAAAATTGTTTTCCTAGGGTTAGAGTCACTATACAGAGCGTAGTTTTTCACAGTTTTAGTGAATCCTCTCAAACTGCTTTTGTCATGTTCAACTGGGATGAGAAAAATGAGCAAAATCCATAACAGCAGAAAGTGAATGGTTGGATGAAAACAGTTATCTAGCTCACTGCCTCTGGACATATCTGTTCCAAAGTTCGGAAAAAGATAAAAGTAAAACCTCAGCATGTAGCATTTCCTTGGGCAAAATATGCAATGTTTTTCTCAGGTTCAAGTCAAGCCATGAGTAACTTTACGCCACTCAGGCACCTCTACCCATGTCTGTGCAGGACTTGCTTAAGCCTGCACTGATTAAAGTTGGCTCTGTGATATTCTTTTAATGCTCTGCTTTGAACAGAAAACTTAATACCTACAGTTGCATCATCATCATCATTGCTGTCAATTTTGTTTAGGATATAGTTTGGGGAAAAAACCTGTTGCAGAATACTGTGCTGGGCAAATTATATTGTTGTATTCTAACGTTGGCTGTATTTATTCAAAGTGCAATATTTGTTTTCAGGAGTACTTTAAGATCAAAGAACTATGTGGCAACAAAAGCCTACAGAGCAGTGGGGCTAGTTTTTGGTTAATTGACTACATTGAAACAAGTGTCACTCTCGCCTTAAGTTCATTACACAGGTACAAATAATATTCTGATGTCTATTTATCAAGTTTTTCTATTTTGCTTCCTGTTAGTGTGCCTGAGCCTGAGTTTAAAACTGAACTAATCCATTAAACCCAGGACATTACCAGACTTGTAATGGAGAATTTCCAATGCTGTTTTTTTACATCTGCCTGCTATACACAAACTGTATGTAAATATATCCAAAGTGCAAATGCAGCAGCTGTTTTCGCTAAATATTTTTTCTGTTTTTTTTTTCTTTTTTTTTTTTTCCCCAGGCTAAAAACCATGTTTGTTTAAGTGTGTTTTCTGTCCAAATTTGAAGCTTTGATAAAGTAATGTACCCCAGACAATGCATTTTTCAACTAGACCCCACAAGGAAATGTTCTCTTCTCAGGTTTGGCGTTAGGTTTGAGTCTACTGTGGGACTACAAGTCTTAAGAAACTCAAATTTAAATGTCAAATCATTCTGGCTTAAACATGTATATAAATTAACTCTTTATCAGACGATATTATCTCATAAATTTGGAAATTTTCTATTTAAAAAGAAAAAAATACTGTGTTTTTTTTTCATTATCTTATGCAGGCCAGTTAGTTATACGTCTAACAGGAAGTGACGTTATGAGTAAGCCTCTGTTCCAACTGACCTGTATTTATTCTGCATGCTCCCGTTCTCCCCAAGTCCACACTTTTCTGTGTTCTTCTTAAGAACATATTTGGTGAGGACATGAGACCCTACTTGCGTTCTTGTGGATTCAGAAACGACCAACAACTTGCTCTCCAACTATCCACCTGTAACGGTCACCACTATTCTGCAAAGATTCTTATTTCAACCATTGCATATATCAGCTGCGATAAATGAATCAAGATGCTATGACCGAAAAAATGTTATTTGACAGACCTATTACCGTTGATATATGATTGGCCAAATTTAGTACAAATAAATTCTGACTTTTTTCATTTAGTGGGGAAATAATAATTAACAGAGTCAGATAAACACAAATCAAATGAACATTTTGCCAAATAAAACAAAAATATTGCCATCGTAGCCAGCGGTCTTTTACACAAGGCTATGCCGAGAGAAGGCTGCTGCAGACGGACTATGATCAGCCCTGGCTGCCGTTAGCCTCGGCTAGTTGCCACGGTCCTCTCAACTACTTTTTTAAAGTATTCATTAAATTGGTAAATGGGCCATACAGTGACACTTAAACGTATAATTTTCTTGCCTCAAATGATCTTAAAACATACTTTTATTGAACAACAGCGACAGAAAAAAGAACTTTTAACTTAATACTCTGAGCTCTGTGAGTGCTCCAAATGGTATATTTGCTGTTCTATGAACCCTACTGCAAGCCTGGTTATAAGCCTCAGAATGAAATTATAGGTTTTCTTCCTTTTATGGTGCGCATGAATGCTCATGAATATTTAGATATGCTGTGTGCTGATTGGTTGGTTTACAACGAGCGGCGCTGCTGAGCAAAGATGCGTCATAGCAACAAGCACTTTCTCACTGAAACATTGAGATTGTTGATATGGTAGGGTGACCAGACGTCCTCTTTTTTGCGGACATGTCCTACATTTCATACCTAAAAAATCTTCCGGCATTTTGGTCGACTACAGTGCAGCACGTAGTCGAAACAGCAACCGAACCAGACCCGGTTACTGTAACCTGGACAACAGCGGCCCCGCAGGTGGGGGGAAGCATACCGTCACCGGGTCGGGTTTAGTCGCTCTCTCCCCCACTGCTGAAAACCAGGCCAAGCTCCTCTATAAAAAAGATGTTGATGGCAGCAGCACCGCTGATATTTCTCTCCAGGATGCCGTCACAGCCAAACAGGAACAGACCAGATGAAGCTATGATGAGAAAAAAGCAGAGAGAGCCAACATTAGTATTTGAACCAACAAATTCTGCAGAATTGGAGAACAGAGACAGAATGAACCAGAATGATGAAAAAAAGGAAATTTTTTGAACAGCAGTTATAAAGACATGCTTGCTTGTTGTGGCCTCTTTGTCATGGTACATTCTGACATGCTGCTAAATCTGTGTTAATTGTGCTTTGGTGCTCACTTTGTCCATAAAATTAACTACATGGTTAATTTGTGGAGAATGTAAGCTTTACAATGATGTCTAACATGTCTATATTGGTAAACATTTTACCAGTTTAATTTTCATGCATTCTGAGTTATTATTTGTAAACGCTATATAAACGGTGGTTTAATAAAGTGTCGATATACAACAAGATTGTAATCCTGCACGGGATCATTCTATATTCTCTTCTCTCAACATCCAAAGCAGGATAACATGTGCTAAATCCCTTTAAAGCCTTTTAAATGTTAATATTACACCTTTTTTCTGAACTTGTATGGGCTTCATACAAGTCAGCAATGCTGCACTGGGAGCATCGACACTAAGCTTCTACTCACAAGATGTCCCTGTTTTCTACTCTAAAGTGGAAAGCATACTAAGAAAAGTGTAAAACAAAACATAAATCTCCTAAGAGCTGTAGAATGTGCATTCAAATACATTCTCATGCAATGTCTTATAGGGTGGCAAGTATTTTGTATGAATGCAAAATGTAGTAATGACAGTTTAAGAAAAGCTTTTCACTGATTAAAAAATATACCCTTTTTGGCCCAAACTCCCTCAAGGCTTCTTGCTCCTGTTTCAGACGAGCACCAGTGGGAGTTGGAGGATTTCCCCATCTCCTCTGCTTGTTCACAAGGCTGACTGCACCTGGGAGTGGGAGTACTAAATCAAGTTGAGGGAAACCTGGCAGCCAAAGCAGTGCTTGGTATCTGGGTATATCTTTAAAGGGTGCAAGAGGAAGACCATTTGATAAGTAAATAGTTTGTCAGCAACCAGAGAGTGTGGTTAAAGTTGAGTTTCTGTTTTATTTTTCTCAGATTGCTGCTGAAAGGAAAGTAGAGTTGAACTGAAAGTGTTTAATGTAAAGGTTTATTTGTTAATTGTAATTTTTATCTAAGATGTGGTGGTCTAAAAACATGTTATTGTCATATTTTTGTCACTTATCATTAAAAAAAATTAAAATAGGTGTTAGCATGCTTCACTGAGGAAAAAAGTGACAACTGTCTCCAATATCATGCTGTTCTTTTGTGCTGAGGAAAGAATTCTGCTGTGGGTTATTCTTAGATTCCCTCGCTAAGAATGAAAAAAACTTAATACGTCTTAACAACTCTTTTCTATCCTCAGATTACATTCAGACATGAACTAACATGAAAAATGAGGTATTCTTTTGCAAATGTTGAATCTTATTATTTATCAGCAGTGAGGCTGGGAATATAACCATTTGTGCTTGTGTTGCATAGTTAAAGTTTATTTTTTTCCCCAGTTTGTACCCAGACTGCGGAAACTGGCATTGGGCTGCAGGCAGGCTCAATTATAATATCAGGTTAGATGTTATTTCTGTTGATTATCAGCTTTTGAAGGAGCAACTTTCTCCTCCAAGTTCACTTCCTCTCCTCCTCCCAAATGGAAACATTCCCTTTGAAATCCGATTTACCTCTGAGGTTAATGGATGACCGGCCTGGTGCCCTGTTTAACATTTACCCTGGCTCTTTGGGGCACTGACGTACACATGCTCTGTCAGGCAGGGTGTCTGTGAAAGAAAAGTGTCTTGCCTTTTCTTGCATTTTTCATTTCAATAAGAGATATTCACTTAAAATTAAACTAATAAATTCAAATGAAATGTTAAATTTTAAGGTCCTACCAGAGGTAGGAGTCAAGTCATTTTTGCAAGTTTCAAGTAAGTCTAAAGTCTTTCTCCTTAAGGTGGAGGCAAGTCTCAGAGAAAGCAGCTAATTCTCAAGTCCTGTCCCAAGCCTTAAACTACATTGAAAGCCCTTGCAATTATCTCTTTTCTCTTACAAAGTTGAATTGCTTGTTCAATGTAAACAATAGACCACGTGTTGTTTTATTAAATCTGTAAGTAGTTCAACACGTGACAAAACCTATACAACAAAAAATGTGCTGCCAGAAATGAAATAGCCTGCTGCAATAATAATCTGGCCTGGAAGGAAAAACCCCTGCACGATATGATGAAATTCTACTGATGGTTAAAGAGGTTCAGGTTGGACAGCACAGAAGTACTGATCAGGCCTTAAGCACCATAGCAATAGAAGGCCAGGTCTACCATACCAGGCAAGATCCCAGGTGCAGGCAATGCAAAGAAGCCCCAGAAGCAACCGAGCATCTCAGAGCAAAGTGTAAAACACTGACAGGAAAGGAATACATACTGTAGATTGTCATACCCAGGTGGCTGGTATACTGTACAGAAACATCTGTGTAGAATTAGTGTTGCGTTGATGCCATTTTTTGGCCCAGATACCAATACCCAATACCTGGCTGTGCAATATTGGCCAATGCCGATACCATCTGTTTGAAATTTATGTGTGTATATGAAGAACTGCATACTACTTGGATGTAAGATAATTGCCATCATGCCATCAAGCTGCTGCCTACCTTTGTGAAGCAGAAAAAAAAAAGACTTATACAAAGAGAAACCAGTAAAAATTTTTATTATCTACCTGGAATGGGTGGCAATTGTTGAATAAACGTTTGGCTCCCAAAATGGTATCAGTGCCTTATTTGTTGGTACTTGCCGATACCGATACCACCATTTTAGTGCAGAATCGGGGCCCTTCCCAATACTGGTATCGCTGCAACACTATGTAGAATAGAAACTGGAGAGCCCCTGGTCAAAATGGGAAACACTTCCCAAGGTGGTGGAGAATGATAGAGCTGAGGTTCTGTGGGACTTCCAGATATAAACAGACAAATTGGTTGTTGCCAGCCAACCAGACATTGTGATGATTAATAAGCAGCAGAGAACATCCATTGGTAATGGAGAAATACAGAGGACTCAGGGAAGAACTAGAAAGAGCCGAGATGGTGAAGGCAACTGTAGTGCCCGTGGTCACCCCACAGGTGAGAAATAGCTCCAACAGATAGCTGGATAAATATCACAGTCCTGAAATGCATCACACACATACATATATATATATTTATCTATATATATATATATATATATATATATATATATATATATATATATATATAAATATATATATATATATATATATATAAATATATATATATATATATAAATATATATATATATATATATATATATATATTTATATATGTATATATATATATTTATATAAGTAAGTTTGCTTACCTTATGTTTGTTTTTAAAGTAATCTAAAGTGCAGGTGTTTTACATCAGTTAATTCTACACGATGTGTAGAATTAACTTTGCTGGCAGTACGGTTCTTTATTGGACTCCTCATGGACTCAATACTAGTCCTTGCTGGATTTGCTTGGCTTTTCTTAAGTCTTGTTTAGTCCAACCAGACCTCTTCTTTTCCTAATGAATTTTTTTTTTTTTTTTTACAGATGTTCATAGCATTTCTTGACACGTGAGACCATTTTGAAAAGAGGTTATGATGGGTGCATGGTTTCCTTTGTAAGTAACCACTGCTAACATAGAATGACAATGAGTCTGAGCACATTTGTTCCTCATTTTCTCTTTTGGCAATCAATCTGATAACAAAGTTGATAAGGTGATTCCAGCTGGACTCTTTTACAGCTTCACTTGTGCTCTGAATATGCTGATGAGATTACCATTTAATTTTGTTGCAAAGGGCAACAGTACATATGCAGATGATCACTTTTAGTAATCTAAATTAATGTGACATGAAACCACAAATACTGACGTTGCAAAGTAATTTAGATTTAAATTTTTGTGTTTTGGCCAAATCCTTTGACTGCAGCTAGAGCTGAAGGTTTTGCATGTGCTCTGCTCACATTTGCATGAGCAAACAATATCTGTTCCATTGGGGAGTATTCAGGATGTTAGACTTTGGCATCAAACAGTCAACTTGTTTTTTTAAGGGATTATGATTTTTGTTCTCTTCAGATTTTAAGACTCATTTAAAATAATCAATTTAAGTTCCATTAATATCTATCTTTTGTATATTTCTCTAGGAATACAGATTTAATCTCAAGAAACAAGGAGGCGGATTAATTTCTGCAAGTCACTAAAAGGGTTATGAGAACTTTTCTTAGTTGGGTTATGCTAACTTCCCCCAAAACTCAATTAAGCCTTGAGCAAAGACATCTGGTCACCAAAGCTTGTGACATATTTCTTTTCAGCATCTTTGGCAAAGAAAACAAACTTTATACTAACATTACATTACATTATATTATAATATCTTTGGGGATTTATTCTATAATTCAGTAGTAGTTTGCACATTGATTAAAAAAAAGAAGTTTCTCTTATAGTTTTTTTTTTCCTTTGGCACAGTTTGGAGACCTTTGAGTCATGCTTGAAAAAAACATTTACTTAGCTTCCGTTGGTGGATTTCACAACATTCTCACAAGTATAAGGTGGATTTTCCCATTCTTCTCTGATTTGCAGACCCCACATTCACACTGTCTACTTGGACTGTAATTAGTTGTAAATAATCTGATATAAAATGTTTTCTTTTATTCATCAACAGCAATGCTTTGGATGAAAGGTTACATGTAGTCCAACAGCTGCCACATCTGGTCACCCCTAATCTGCAACACATCACAGTTTGTGTCAACTGAGGCTCCCTCCAGCTTGTGCTCACATGCATGCTGTCGGAGAGGCCTCAGTGTTCTAATTCACTGCAGTTATGAAGTGATGATTGTAAAGTTTAAGACTAGATTTAAAGACTTATTCCGAAGAGTGTTGTGATTTGTTCCCATGGATAGCTTGGGTCTCATTTTGCAGGACTTGCTTATCATCACTGTTTCTGTTCTGTAATGTTAAATCTACCATATGAAGAGCTGCTATGTTTTATGTTCCTTTAGTGCATGCTCTAAAGGCACACTATAGGCTTGCTTTAGCAGGTTGTTTATAACCATTGGAGAGACGCTCAGAGGCCCTGCACTGTCAGTTTTTGCATCATTGAGAATGCGGGGCCTGCTGTGCTGCAAATGGGCCCTATCCATCTATGCTATCCATCTATGCAAGATCTTTCCCACCAACCATCTCTGAAGATGAGGATTTCAGTGGGTTCTGATATCACATTTCTTGCTCTGCATATGGATTGAGAATCTATAAAGCAGGAGCAGGGAATACCACAGACCAAACACGCAAAGCTTTATTTTGCTTTTTAAAATTAAAAATATTTTTCTCCAAACATCGAAAAGAAATCATTTGAAGAAGAAAAATAAAAATTTTAGCGGTGTTGTTCACCCCTCCTGTAAATGAGCTAAAAACTTTTACAGTTCATCATTTTATCAACCTAACTTTCTCCAAAACTAATTAACTGACTTTTATTTATTTTTTTAAACTTTTAAGTCATCTATAAAATGAAAATAAATAGCTTGACTTAGTTCCTCTTGTTTTATTGTTTGTCCATTGCTCTGAGTGTAGATCTTGGCAGGTTGGGGAGAATAATTACTTTCTTGTGGTCATTTATAAGCATTACATACATCTGTTTTGCTTTAATACATTTTAGCCTTTTTTTCACATTTTCTTTTCCCATTTTTTGAGGGATCTGTGTTTTTTATTCATGTCAAACACATATCCATGGGATTTATGGATGAGTAATTAAAAGATCCTGATAATGCTGATCAATCATTAAAATAGTAATGAAACTTTGGCTTAATAGTGTCTATCAGAAGCATCCTTTTTGGCTGCAATTTGTTTCGTAAAATAAATAATTTCTAAATGTGAAACTTGTTCTCCACTTAATGGATGTACCCAAATAAAGTTATATAAAAACATATTTAGATTGGGATGTTTTCACTGCAATAAAATCTCTAATACATTTACACGTTTTATTAATATTGGGATGTAACAAAAAATGCATCTTGCTAATTTTTGACTTTTTTTTATTCAAACCTGATATATTGCATTGTTTCTTATAATTGACATACAAGTTTTCCTATTTAAATAAACATCGGTTGATAGTTGGATTAACGTGAAGCTCTATATCTCAGATTGTTCTTAATAATGCAGTTTTGCTGAATAAAGTTCTACAGCTTTATATTTTACAGAACTGGGTCTCTGCAATGTAGTTCTTTATTAAGAGGTGTTTGACCTTTTTTCATCTTCTGTTTAAGGAGGGGAAAACTTACTATTTAAAGACCTTTTCATTTTTGTATTTTTTATGTTTATTTCAGCTCTTCTGGTTGATCACAAGAAAATATATATGTCATTCAGCTAACTGAGGAAATCATAAAAGGATTTTGTAGGACATTGTACAAAGCTTTGCTTAAAATCAGTTTTAGTTGGAGCAGCAATTACAGTTACTAAATGCATTTTTCTTACATGGTTGTGTATAGCTATATGTACAGCTCCTTTTCATCTGCATAGCTATGGTGAAATTTTTCCTAAAACTTTAGTCAGTGGAATAATGTAGATATTGAATAGGTGGGGCCCTACGATTTCACCCTTGGAAAACGCCACATGTGATTTTTGTGTCCTTTATGTAGGGTTTAAACCAGTCCAGTGCTTTACCAGAAGATTAATCCAGTTTTCCAGGCACTCTAAAAAAAAGGAGTGATTAATAGCATTGAATGCTGCACTGGGGTCCAACAATATCAGCACAGTGTTTCTTCCACAACTTCTATTTATAAAGATGTCATGTCATCATAGATACACTATATTGCCAAAAGTATTTGCTCACCAATCCAAATTATTGGAATCAGGTGTTCCAATCACTTCCATGGCCACAGGTGTATAAATTCAAGCACCTAGGCATGCAGACTGTTTTTACAAACATTTGTGAAAGAATGGGTCGCTCTCAGGAGCTCAGTGAATTCCAGCGTGGAACTGTGATAGGATGCCACCTGTGCAACAAATCCAGTCGTGAAATTTCCTCGCTCCTAAATATTCCACAGTCAACTGTCAGCTGTATTATAAGAAAATGGAAGTGTTTGGGAACGACAGCAACTCAGCCACGAAGTGGTAGGCCACGTAAACTGACGGAGCGGGGTCAGCGGATGCTGACGCGCATAGTGCGAAGAGGTCGCCAACTTTCTGCAGAGTCAATCACTACAGACCTCCAAACTTCATGTGGCCTTCAGATTAGCTCAAGAACAGTGCGCAGAGAGCTTCATGGAATGGGTTTCCATGGTCGAGCAGCTGCATCCAAGCCATACATCACCAAGTGCAATGCAAAGCGTCGGATGCGGTGGTGTAAAGCACGCCGCCACTGGACTCTAGAGCAGTGGAGACGCGTTCTCTGGAGTGACGAATCGCGCTTCTCCATCTGGCAATCTGATGGACGGGTCTGGGTTTGGCGGTTGCCAGGAGAACGGTACTTGTCTGACTGCATTGTGCCAAGTGTAAAGTTTGGTGGAGGGGGGATTATGGTGTGAGGTTGTTTTTCAGGAGCTGGGCTTGGCCCCTTAGGTCCAGTGAAAGGAACTCTGAATGCTTCAGCATACCAAGACATTTTGGACAATTCCATGCTCCCAACTTTGTGGGAACAGTTTGGAGCTGGCCCCTTCCTCTTCCAACATGACTGTGCACCAGTGCACAAAGCAAGGTCCATAAAGACATGGATGACAGAGTCTGGTGTGGATGAACTTGACTGGCCTGCACAGAGTCCTGACCTCAACCCGATAGAACACCTTTGGGATGAATTAGAGCGGAGACTGAGAGCCAGGCCTTCTCGTCCAACATCAGTGTGCGACCTCACAAATGCGCTTCTGGAAGAATGGTCAAAAATTCCCATAAACACACTCCTAAACCTTGTGGACAGCCTTCCCAGAAGAGTTGAAGCTGTTCTAGCTGCAAAGGGTGGACCGACGTCATATTGAACCCTATGGATTAGGAACGGGATGTCACTTAAGCTCATATGTGAGTCAAGGCAGGTGAGCAAATACTTTTGGCAATATAGTGTATTGTCTGCCATTAGGTGTTGAATCTTTTTTCCCTGGGGTTAAAATTATTCTCTTTTTTTTCTCCAAAAGTTAACCTACAGCTTTTTTTTTTTTTAGGATCTGCTTTCATATGTATAACTACCATTAAACTCACAAGGAAGGGGCTGTTGCCAGAGTTGCATGCGTCATCGGATTCATTGTGTGGAAATCTGATAGACTTTTTTTTTATATATGTATGCTCATGTGTTTAAATTCAAAAGTTTGATTAACTTCAACATTTTATCCAGCATGTTATTGTTTCTATATATAAATAATTAAAATGCCAGTTTTTGTGAAAGGAACTATATTTCCATAACCCTACTTTTGTGACTATTTTAGGTTGCTGTGTGGGCCAATGATGGTGACGCTGTCTTCATCAGGGAATATACTCTTATCCGTAGAGATCACCTTTCAGAAGAGCCTCTCCCCGGTGGCGGCCACAAACCAGAGGATGCAGTAAGTTAAAAGCTAAAAGACACTAAAAATAACTATGTCTCTTACTGGAAAAGTTCACCAGACTCTGTAAGAGTTATTAATGATGTACTTCATGAACCTAAAAAAAAAAAAAAATCAAAATTTTGGATAAAACTAAATCAGCTGATTCATGTTTTCCTGTGTGGTTGTGTAATTCCAAACACCAGATGAGTAAAAACAACCCTCAAACTTAATTTATATAACACCACGACAATTAACAAAAGTAAGTGATGATTGTGAGGCCCTGGTAGAAAAAAATTGTTATCTGACTTGGTGCAAAGCAGCATCATGTGTCAAGTTAAATACTTTAATCCTATACTATTTGCTCTAATAAGACATAGATCCTTTTAATAATCCACAATGTTTTATTGAAGCATTTAGCTCAATTATATGTGCTAGATGCTGTATATACAGTATGTGATTCTTCCAGTTCAGTGTGAAAATTTCTGCCTGAATACCTTCCATGATTCTATGGTGAGATTCCAAAATTGAGAACCACAGGGTTCAAGAATAGTTTAGCGAATTACAGAAATTGATTTCACAATTTTTCAGCTTGGTAAAAACATGTTAAAAAATAATTAGGGGTATGCAAAAATGCTTTTACTTCCAGGGTTTATTCATTTACTCTTTCATGGTCCATCTTACCTATCTTGAATACTTTCCCATTTCCTTTGTTTTCATGTTCTGCTCTTGTTTATCTCTTACTAATAAAAAACATGCACACACTCATATACATCCTCTCTTATTCTTGTTTTATTACTTTTTTATACAATTTAAAGTGTGTGACTTTGGTTTCAATCACTTCAACTTTCAAATTCCTGCTCCTGCACCAAAATAGGCCAGAGAAGTAAACTATTTATATTTTGTTGTTCCCTCATCCCCCTGTCTTCTTTCTTTCTGCTTGTTTCCTTATTTCCATCCTTCCATCATTATTTTTATCTAAATTATTAAATATAGTCATTTTTACTTTAGCTTTTTATCTTTAGCTTGCCTATTATCTTTGCATATTTAACAGTTGTTGTGATGTATTTTTAGCAACCAATCCTATATATATTTGAATCCTGCTCTGACTGCATTCAGCAGTCAGAGTATCTGTCTACATGTGAATAGGGGGGGGGGGTGTAACATCTTTCCATAAATGCTCAATTTTCTGTGTTCTGTTGGGTATTTTAAAGGTTGAAATCCCTAGAATGAGTCAGGGGGTATTATGGGTTGTTGTAGTTAAGTGGTTGTTAATTACAGCTATTAGAGTCACTTTGTAGTAATGACTAGAGGTCCAGCATAAGGACAGGTCTATGCTTGGCCTGCCTCTACAGGTTTCGTGGACTAGTGGCTACGTCATCTTGCAAAGTGATTTGTTTTGACACATTTTCTTTCTTATCTTTTCATCTGATTCTGGATGATTTGTTCATCACCTTTTCTTCTCAGCCAACAAACCCAGTTTCACTGTCTTTACATGCCTAATTGCACATTAGGCAGAGACTGTCAGGGTGTTTTTATATTGTCTTTCTTTTTTGTTGTTAAGCATCTGGGTGAACAAGAGCTACAGCGTTTCTGCTGTGGGAAGGGTGTCAGGGTTGGGATTAATTCTGGTTTTGGGGGGGGGGGGGTGGCTGAGAAAAGGCAGCACTTAGTGGCCATGGCAGCAGCAACACAAGGGGCTAACTAAGTGCTTTGGCTACAAACTGAATTGGCAGCTGTGTTTTGTAACAACAGGTGGAAAGGACATTGACCTTGCACAATTACACACACAATTTGTCATCTTTATAATACATTGTATGTTACCTGTATGTTACCTGTTGCAAAACTGAGATTATTTTGTCTACTCTTTTGTTATCTAAAATGATTTCCTGGTTTTAAATTTAATAACAGAACACATGTATTCTACTTCTGAGGCATTAATACATCTCATCAGGAATATAAGCAATGATGTTTTAGATTTGAAAATACAAAAGTTTGCTAAGGTTGTATGAATGTATGCATTTTTAAGGCCATAGACATGGGAACAAAGCAATAAAATGTTGTGAATTCTGTATGATCAGTATGACTTGGTTTACCTGCACATGCTTTCATGCTAAAAAAACCCCCCAAAAATAGTACACACTATTCAAGGTCTGTCTACAGTACTGTTCATAAATTTACAGGTCCATGAATTTATTTAGAATGGACTTTCATGTTTGTGCAGTGGGATAAACAACAAAAGGCTTCACTGAATAAAACAAGAAAATTAGAAAACTCAGAGTTTTCTGATCCACTGAAAGGCAGGAAAAGCCAAGTTTAGTCATAAAGCACCAGTCTTATACAAGGAAACTTAAAAGCCCCCTCTGGGGAGTACAAAAGGACAGTGATTAACAAATTCCAATGCAAAAAAAAAAAAAAAAAAATCCCACTACATAACAAACAATAACAATGATAATTTAATGAAATATTCTAAGGTGGCGTTAGAAGTGATTATTAAAAGCAGCCGTAAAATAGAACTTTGAGATACTCCACATTTAACTAGAGATGTTAGAGAAACTCTTTACATTAAAGAAGGTACTCTTTCCACATTGCTATATGGGAGCAGTGTTTTATTAAGGAGGTGGGTTTGTTTGGATAAATAGAGCAGGGTGTCATCTGCGTAACAGTGAAAATTAAATGTTGAATTTGCAGAAAATATTGCCATAAAATGAGTGTGGTAGAAGAGATATAAATTTCATACCAGTCAAAAGGGATGTGAGAGATGCCAAGAGAGGATAATCTAGTGAGGAGAATGGAGGGTGAAATCTATCAAAGCATGCTCTAAGATCGAGGAGGATGAGGATGGAGAGGAGTCCAGAATCAGCAGCTATGAGAAAATCCTTTGTGATTTTTATTTGGGCAGTTTGATCACTATGGGAGGGGGGAAAACCAGACTGGAAAGGCTAATTTATATGGGTTGACTTGGATGTACGGATTTCTTTGTGTTTTTTCCCCATCATCCAGGAGTTCATCTTGAAGCACCTCACTTAGCATTGTTAGCCAATGTCAGGGTTGACAACTTTCAATTAAGCCACAATATTATTTGTCACATTAAATGATGTGGTACCCAATATCGGGGGTCAGCTTGGGGAATAACTGATCCCCTGGAATTGTAAAAGTTGGTGCCTTTAATCAGCTGCCATTAACCAGCTGCTATTCTTAGATCCCATTATAGTTGTGTGGTGATTTAGCATTTTTTAAAAGAGAATTCCTTAACACTACTGGAGCTACTCGATCTACATTCTCCTGTATGCTTTCTACTTCTTAGTGTTGTCCCTTATAGAAAAAAGTGCCTTGCATATAGATGGAAAACATACAAAAATATAATCAGAGACACAATCAATTTAAAACCAAAGTCGAGAGATAAGAGTAAACACAAGGTAAAACCTCTAATTCCCTATATAAACTCTTAAAACACCTTGATACTAGTAACCGGCCCATTCCTTCTGGGATAAGGTTTTTGGTAAGAAGTAGGAGGTAAAATGGAAACACAAGTGATGTCTTTTTAGGCTCTAACTAAGTTATATGTTGTATTGTAAATGCCTGTTTCAGATTATGGTTTATATTCAAACCTTGATTTTGCAACGACAGGACAATGCTTGTTTTATTTAGAAACAACGCCTTCAGTTTATGACGAAACTGTAAAGAAATATGTTTAATTTGGAGAATTTTCCTTCTGGGTTTGTTTACTTTGGTTTTCAAGCTTGTGTTTGATGCATTAAGCAAAGCATGGAAGCTCTTGCTTTGAAAAAGTGCTGAGATGTGGTGTTAAGCCATGTGGCTTTGGATTGGGCGAGCATTCTTTCACTTCTGTGTTTGTTCCAGCAGCATATGTGTTCAGTAAATCATTGGCCCATTCTATGGCACTTTGAATATCTCTCTGTTCTTGATGTGGTTACACAGCAGTGCACTGTGGCTCCTCCAGTGGTGCTGCTGAAGTAAAGCAGACAGGGACAACACCTCACCCCTACACCCACAATACCAATATGAATGTGTGCAAACCATTAAGCTGGTGGCGTATCTTTTACTGGCTACCAGTTCTGCACACTTGCAGGAGACCTGCCTTGCATGAAATACCAAAGTTGTTTCTTTTTTTGCATGCAAACATCTGCAGATATTGTGTAGTGTTATCCATAAGTCCATGTGTTGGTGATTTCAGGGCTTTTAGATTTCAACAGTGTTGGGATTAACACGGTAAGTAATGCGTTACAGCAACTGTGTTACTTTTTCAGTAACTAGCGCTGTAAGTAATTACTTATTAAAAGTCAGTAATGTGTTGGTCATTACTGCCTTTTAAACAGATTAATTATTTATTACATGTACGGTATAAATAAGGACTACAGTTGTCCTGTTGTAAGAGCATGTGGGGCAGGCAACAGCTATGCGCAACTTCAGCATAAGCACAGAGGAGAGACGATGGTGCAGAGGCACTGATTCAATGAGTGTTATTACAAAAGAAGAACTCACTAAAGGCTAAATGTTTCTGATATTTGCACACTATACGCAGTAACAAAGACTTTATCATTGTTGGTTAGAAGCTGGAAAGTAAAGAAGCTCTGCGCATTATTTCAACTTTGACCGACAGCTGCTGCCTTTGATCAACTTAATCATATTCTTAACTTACTCAGGGCTGTAATGATTTTACTTGCATGGTTTATGTTTTTAAAAGCAAAACTCCTGGGATCATATGGTCCTGCTAGGATAGTGGCATCTGATGTAGGAGTTTGCCCTAAAATCGAATGATCGCAAGTCAAGCCCCGGCTCCGACTTTCTGTGTTGTTGTGTCCTTGTCAGTGTGCGCCAGAGCAGCTGTGGCTACAATGTAGCTTGCCACCATGTGTGTGCATGATTGTGTGAGTGACTGAATGTAGTGTAAGCGCTTTGGTCAAGTCTCCAGACTTGAAAAAGCGCTATATAAGTACAGGCCATTTACCATACTGTATGTTTTATTTTTGTTAAGTTGCTTGAAAAACATTAAATTTCAGCTTCATTCCTATTTTATAGCCAACTCAAGGCTGCCAATGTGCAAATACACCCCAAATTTCATATTTTTCTTTCATTATAAATAAGAAACATAATCACATCTAGTCACAGACTCTGCATCACACTGATCACACCAAACCAAAATGCTGCATAATTGCACCGCATATATATTTCTCTTGAAATGCTCTGAACTCCCATATCAATGTGTTTTTGCACCATGTTTTTTTTTACTCCCACACTGTTTACATTTGATCACTGCTGCACTTTATAAAATCGAAATGTTAATTTCACTGCTAAGTTGCTGCTCATTAACTGTCTGAAAGCTTTACAAAACGAAATTTCCTTTTGTATAATACAGTGTGTACAAAATGACAATAAAAGTTGTTTAAGTCTAAGTCTTAATCATCATATTGCAGCTCACTATTTAAACCACACACACCTAAATAGTGCACATTCGTTTTCATTAATTTCAGATGTCTGGACCTTTTACTATTAATTGATTAATTAATAACAAACACTTTATATTCCATTATTGAACCTCTAATTGTATTTAAAATTTCAATCACAGGAAAGTTTTCTAAATTCTTTGACACTAGATTATAAAATGTAACTGCATAGTTAGTTTGACTAGTAAAGAGTTATTTTAACTGAGCAGTAACTCGGTTGCTTTTGTTTGTAGAATTAACTAGCAACTATAAGTAGTTACTTTTCTTAAGTAATTTGCCCAACACTGGAATTCAACAGTCACTAATGCCACCAAATCCAGGTCTTTGATCTAAGGTAAAAATGTTCACCCTTCGTCTCTTCTATTCTTAGGCAGTATGTGCTCTTCATCGACGCGCCAAGGCATGCAAAAAATTTCCTTGAAGAGTGATTGATTTCTGATTGCTTACATTTCTAGTCCCTCATTTTAGATGTTCCTCTCCACTTCAGCATGCACTCAGTCACAAGCACAAATAGACAGAGATGGTCCAATGCCAGAAAGCCTTCGCTCTGTGTTTTGGCACAGCACCAACTAATTGGTTTTTAGCAGATTGTTATTGTCAGGAATTTTTTGTTATTTTCTGGCTCAATATGCGTGGTTTGGCATGTCATGGAGAGCACAGAAGGCATTTGTTATGAGTGTGGTTTCAATCTTGTTGAATGAGGGCTTTGTAAGCAAAATTAGATTTTACCACTCTTTGCAAAACAAAATTATTGTACCAAATTTATAACATTTCAGTCTGTCCATTTAATATTAGAGATATGAAACATGCTTTTACTCTTCTTTTTTGCAGCTTAAGAAGTATTTCAACATTTCCAACGAAGTGCCATGTGTAAAGTTATTTTCTTTAGTGTCAAGCATAATAAAATCTACAGGGAAGTGGTTACTGACTGACAACTGAAGCAATTGTCAAATATTTTTGTGTAAATCACCAGAGGGCTCCCTGCTCAGACAGCCAGGAGCTAGTCATTTTTCAAGCGTTAATCTGCGACATTGCATTAATTACTTGCTGCTGACAGATCTCTACCACCCATACAGAGTGCAGTTGGGGCCAAATGGTTGACACGCTTCAACAAAAAATGTGTTTTCTATTCAACGTAGGCTCAGATCATACTGTTTTTTGGACATATACAGTGCTGAAGAAGAACAAACATATGCATGTTTACTGTATCTCTTGCCTTACCATGACTGAACACCTGTAACCAGTTTGAAGCAGTATCAAATTTTGTATAATGTTAAGCTGTCCTCACTTAACATTTTTATCAAGATTTAAAGCCTACAGAAAAGCTTTCAACAAACCCATCAGCAAATTAACACCTGCAAAGAGGTTTGTCAGTGTGGGCCAGTATACGAAACCACAAGGAAGACTGCTGTTGGGACAGATGTTTAGAAGATAGTTGCACTTTTTTTTTATACATTTCACATTTTTTATACATTTTTATACATTGTTTATGAATTGCATAGTGTTAAATACTTTATATATTTATACATTGTGATTCCATTGCAAATACTTTAAAGATGGGGAAAGAGTTATTTAATAAAATGAATTATTTTTTTTCATATGTTTATATAGTTTTTTCAAAGGGGTCATAGAATGATTATATAGGGTGCTGGGCCTTAAGGTCTCTGAATAGGGTGTGTAACATTGTTTGGGCTGAAAATGGCATATTTGCTGTTGTGTGAGCCTTAATGCAAGCCTGGTTAAAAGCCTCAGAATGAAACGGTTTTCTTCCTTTTATGGTATGATCATGAATATTTAGATGAGCCGTGCACTGATTGGTTGGTTTACAACGAGCAAAGCTGCTGAGCAAAGATGCATCATAGCAACAAGCACTCACTCACTGAAGCATCAAATTGTTGATATGGTAGGGTGACCAGACGTCCTCTTTTTCCCGGACATGTCCTACTTTTCATTTCAGAATCGTCCGGCACTTTTTCTTCGGCTGTAGCCGTGAGCAGCCTTGAGCTCCGGGGCTGGTCCGGTGCAGGGAGCCAGAGAGGGAAGGAGCGACTGAACCCAACCTAGTCACGGTAGCCTAGACAATGGCGGCCCTGTGCTTCACCCTGACTGACTTACTGTGCCAAGCATGCCTGTAGTAAGCGGGAAGGAAAAGTCCCATTTTAACAGGAAGAAACCTCTGGCAGAACCAGGAACAGTAGTATCAGTAAATAGCTCATTATGGACGCATGTCAGCTGAACCGTATCGGGCCCCCGTTGGGTTTAAAAGCTTGATCAAGTTACTTATACATCATCTTCTCGTGGTTGAAATCGTGACGTTTTAACACCTACCATTGTGAGAGTCTGTAGATGTCAAGATGACAAGTTGGCATCTCATTCTCGTCTCCTCTTCACCCCCATTGACCACATTGAGGGGAATGCGTTTTATGTCTTTATCTCAATATTTTTCCTGAGGAAAATAAAATCAGGAAAATTATTTTTCTTTTTTTTTATTTCACCCCATGCTCAGCCCCTACTCACAGATATTGTCTGCTCCTATGGGGCCCTAGGAGAACATATAATCCGTTTACAAACATTGAAAAATGACCCCCTACACTCTTCCGAACTAAAAAGTGAAGAATGTTGCAACACAAAATGGTATTCTAAGACCAAATCTTTAAACGTGGCTGAGGTAAGCCATTGAACTGAAACAAGCAGAATTTAAGGATCTCTTGAGATCATGTTCAGCTCAGACTCTCTCCTGTAAACACTCCCTTACTTACACTTGAATTTGCCACAGCCCATAAAACACAGCAGACTGAAGGCATCCAAACTCTTTCAACATGGTGCAAGTTCAACCTGATGCAGACAATTTAAGAGTTGTTTAGATTTGTGCTCACTGATCAGCTGATAAGATTGCATCAATTGAATACCTGTGTTTTGAATTATTTCTCTCACAACTGTTGAAGGAGCTGTTGCTTACCCAACAAACATGAGTGAATGATGAAATATTAACTCAAGATGCCCCCCCCCCAAAAAAAACAAAATAAAAAAACAAAAAAGAAAACCCAAGCAATCCCTATTTATCAAGCTTAGACATAAATCAAAATGATAATGTCTGCTGCTTTCAGTTGATGACTTTTGGTTATTTGCCATCTTGAGATGCCAGATGTTTATGGAAGGAAATAAGTCATTTTTAGGGATTAACAGTTTATCAACTGTAATTTAACACAAATGTAATTCACATAGAGATATATGAAGTTTCTGTGATCTATAGAGTAATTTTGGCATCTGGATAGCCCACGGGATATGCTCCAAAAATCGGACACATTTTTGGATTTGGATTACATCAACAACACAAACAAAAACTGACATGTGTCACTGCCAGGGAGTCACTGCCGTTCGCTGCCAGCTAATCACTTTCAGTATAATCACAAGAAGCTTACCAGGTTGAGCAACAAGCAAAGGAGGGAGCTATACCCTGTTTTTCAATAAGATAATGCATATGTACAAAAAAGAAAGTATGGAGCTAAAGAGAATGGTATGTAGCTTGATTATTATATTTTGGAGGCAGAGAAACAACTATTATACCATAAGCCGTGATATTACCTTTGAACAAGTGGGCCACCCCTCTCCAAAACACATTCCCAACACATTCTAAGAACAAGTAATGATGTCCCCCACTATGCTTTGGACTCCCAGACCCCCATTCTTTTCTAATTCCCATTTTGAAGCACTGCATCAGAAAAGCTTTATGGAAATGGCAAAATCCGAAGAAAAAAAACTCCCTCATATCAAAAAGTCTTTATGGCAGCTTGAGGTGTTTTTTTGGTTAATGCACAAAATACTTTTTGCAGAAACATCCAACCGTCCATCTTTCTTCATCCCCTTATTCCGTCAGGGTCGCAGTGGGGCTGGTGCCTATCTCCAGCACTCTATGGGTAAGGGGCAGGGTACTACCTGGACATGTCGCCAGTCTGTTGCAGGGCAACACAAAGATATACAGACATACAACCATGCACACACAATCTCACACCTAAGGAAAATTTAGAGAAGCCAATTAACCTAACAGTCATGCTTTTGGACAGTTGGAGGAAGCTGGAGTACCCGGATAGAACCCACGGGAGTTCTATCAGTTCAGGGAGAACATGCAAATTCCAAGGAAATGTGAAATTGCTGTGTTTCCGTTTGGTTTGAAGCGAATTAACAAGCGCCGCAAAGGGTAATGCTGTACTACGTCATTTTCCAGTTTACATCATCACACAGGGCTGTAGTAAACCGGAAGTAGAGGCTGCAAACTAGCGCTGAATAAAGTTTTAATTAATGTGTTAAAATTGGGCAAGTTGTTCTTACGTTAACATATCAGTAAGTAATGGCAATGTTGCTTCCATCCATGTCTACGCTCTTAACAGGAACATCTGGGGACGCTCTGACAGCAGAAACAGCTGATCAGTCATGTGAGTAAAAGTTCACTACATCAGAGCTGGTTAGAAAAAGTGTTTCCATCTCCTCTTTGGTGCATTAAGCTTTTTTTTTTTGCAAAAGCCTAAGCCCCCCTCAAGCAAGCTTCAAAATGTTTTTTTTTGCAAATTCTAGGAAGTGTATTCGAATTTTGTCGCCTCCATCAAGCTTTTCTGATGAGATACTTTGGAATGAGTATTAGAAAAAGCTGATGGAAATGCACCTAATTATACGCTTGCAGTGCCAATAATCAAACATGTTCTCCCTTTCATACAACAAATCTGCCACTGATAGAACAATGTAACAAGTCCCACCATTCTGTGCACCCATGTCAGGATAGAAAAAGGCTTTTTGTCCAGAATTGCAAATAAGCAAGGAGTGAGTTATTTCCCAACATACTGTATAGCCACAACAATTTATTGAGCAGCCAAATGACTATAATTGTTATACCATCTAAAATAACTTGACTTTCTTTATTCCAACTGTGATTCAAATGAGGGCTTTTATTTCCTTTTTTATGAAGTTTATTTTTGCATAAGATGTTTACAGCTCAGCAGTTATAGTTAAAGCAGAGGTTTTCTTATTTAACCACAAGCCTGTATTTCACTAAGTAGCCCAGGTGCATCTGGGGAAGCACATTCTCCCAGAGCAGACATGCAGACTTCCTGGATTAATTTCCCCCCCTGTGCTTCTTATTTCTGAATGCTGAACGAAAGCACAGTGAAGAGCGACCCAGTGGAGTATTGAAGCTTTCAGATTTATGAGGCCTGTGCTGAACGATGAAGGTCTCATAGTGAAAACATTGTCCGTAGGCGGCAGGCTGGAAGCCAGGGTGTTAGTTGACTTAAAACAACCTTTTGGTGTGGTATACTGTGTCCCTTGATGAAAACGTCTGCACACTCTTGTTATACAGCTCGTCTGATTTATGATGGTAATCTTCACATTGCTGCAGAGCCAAAGTAAAGCCATCAATCATGCAGCTTCTGAAGAAATCATTAATACTCTACAAATGATGAGAGGTCAGGAAAAGATCTATGCTCCTCTGCTTATTTCCTCTGACCCCTGAAAAATATAACAATGTTCTGTTTTGCTCAATCTTTGAATCTTTAGCTTACGATTTGTGGCGTCTTTGGTTCGGCAGGTTCAACCGCAAGCAAATAAGCAATGCTTTTCAAAATCAGCTTTTCTGAATGATCTTGCAGAGTTAATGATAGGGGTTGAAGTGCAGTTAGTGAGCTTTTCCTCTACTCCATCCTTCACTAGGATGCCACAGATGATGGAGAGATGGGAAGTGGTTGGTAATGGGGATGCCAGACCTGGCGTTGATGTTGGCCTCAAGTGTGCCATGGCACGCAGCAAAAGACAGCAATTAAATGGAGGCTCAGAGTGAAGCTGTACATGAAGAGCTCAGCCTGCGGCTCTAGTCTGGCCCACACAGATGCTCAGAGCGGCCCTAAAACAGGGGCCCAACTGGCTGCTTTTCTTCTCTGATCATTCCTGCAAGAATTCAGTGACGTGAGCATGGTAAGAGAGAAGTGTTTGTGTTTAGAGTCACTGCTTATGATTTAAAATGTGCAGGGCACTTATGTGCGTCTGATGTTTGCTCTGTCTTTGCCAAGAGCCAAAGATTTGTTTTACCACCCTCTCATTTTGTGTCTGACGCTTCAAGCCATGGGTTTATGTAAACCTATGCCAGACTTTAGAGGGCTTAGACCACCCCAAACATGCAGACATATCCTGTCAGTGCATGCCATGCATCATCCATTGGACTCCTTTTAGGTGCATGTTTATGTCCAAGGCTAAAGTGGGAGGCAGGAGAGATCAAAACACCCTCAGCAGGTAAAATATATAGGCAAATCGTTTAATTTACCACACACTTTGTAACATCTATGAGTGTATACTCAATTAGTTTGCAGTGAATGGTGTCGGACTCAGTAAAGACTTGTAGTTTTGTGTCTTGGACACAAGATGTTGCTCTTTAGCTTAACTTGTTTTAACAAAATTAACATGCTATCAAAACTTTCTGGATTCTAGTCTGGTATTGTTAGTAACCTGTTGAAATCAATAGGACTGTTTAATGTGTTTAATAACTAAGTAATTTAAAGTTAGAGCTTTATGTTTATGGCAGAAACGTAGCTCAAAATGATGCTTATACCATACTCTGATCAGGCATCACTTTTTTCTACCTCCTTGATAGTGCTCCCTCTTTTTTTATTTTTTTATTTTTTCCTATTTCCCTCCTTTTACAACCAAGTTGGCTCCAATTTGTCATGGCATCAACTCCACTAGACACCTGAATGTATCGCTTGGTAACCAGTTCCAAAATGTTATCAGCAAATCCTTTGAGACCTGTAAGTTTGCAATTGAAGCCTTTAGGGATGGATCTTGTTTGTCCAGCACATCCAACAAATGATTGATTGGATTAAGATTTTTGGAATTTGAAAGCAGATTCAAAACCTCAAACTTGCTGTAATCAAAACATTCCTATACAAATTTTGCTTCATGTTTGGGTCCCACATTTAGCTGAAAGACATCAGAGCTCTCAGTAAATACCCTTTCCAATTAAATATTATAACAATATGTGTGGCTTTGCTTAGGTGGAAGGTTCCTTTTAAAGAAACGTCCACATAGATGGTGGTAATGGTTTTCCAGGAGTAACCCTTGTATTGCCCAGTGCCTAAAACATACTGGCTTCTTCCTGCAATGCAAGTTCTGCCACATGCTCCACAGGTAAACTATTAAATGGTGATCCAGGCGAAGTAGTCTTTTTTTTCCCCTTCAAGCTCAGATGCTCATATATAATTTGAAATTGCAGCCTCTTGTTTGTCAAAATCTGATGCAATGAGTAATTAATATTCTTTCAATAAGAAAAAATCTTAATTTCATCCATTTAAACTACAATGATTGCCTTTTTTCTATTCAGCAATATACGCCTACTGTACCTTAGCATTTTTTATAATTTACCACTGTTCCTTCCTCCACCTTTGGTGGAATCAGAGCGTCACCCTACAAGAACTGCGATTTTGGAGTTGCTATAAATCAGATCAATAGCATTCACTATTTGGCATCAATCTTTTTAAGACCTTAAAAATGTAATGAATTGTATATTAACAAATGTTCAAGGTGAGAAAAATAAGCAGATGACGACTATGGGGTTTGGTGGGTTCAGCTCAATATCTGATCAATGAATGATAAAACTAAAAAGTCTGATACTGCTTTCTTAATAATTTAAACTTTGCCAACGATTTATGCATAATTTGATCACGTTGTTTGCTGTCCAGCACTTACGATAAACTGCGTTGTGAATATTTGGCTTTTTACCATGTCTGAATACTGTATGTGTCATGATCGGTTTAGAGATAAACCCACATGCAGAACACCACTGGAGACTTGGTAAAAGGTTTGATAGAGTTTATTAAAGTTTCACACAAGACAAAACAAGATTCAAGTTCTGGTCCGGGCAGGATTCTCAGGCGTCTGCAGAGACAGATAGTTGGTTAGCTTGATATGCTGATGAGTTAAATGGGTTTTCAGATATTTCAGTGGATACCTTGAAGAGGTCCAGGTTGTTCTGAGAGAGGGAACCGGTTGGGTCCAGAGACTGTTGGTTCAGCAGAGTGCTTAGGCAGCAGCAGCGTCTAACTTCTGACTTCCAGTGAACAGACCTTGGTTGAAGTGATTTGCTCTTTCCTAAGAGCAGTCGGTGGATTCTAGAGTGAGGTTTTAAGGTTCGGCTCTCTAGGGCAGGCAGGCAGATTCAGGTTAAGCTCATCCAGAGCTTCTCTCGAGAGACTGGTTTCCTAGGAGCGAGAAGACAGAGGCAATTAGAATCAGGTTTCTCTAGGAAGATAACAATTAGTAATTTCAGAGGCTCAGGTTCGCTAACCAAACTTGGCTAACACTGCGGCGTCGAAGGAAGGTCTGGCAGCTGCTTATAAAGGCTGGTCTCTTGATGAGCTGATGAGCGTCAGCTGTGCTGGAGGGCTCCAGCCCAGGAGGATCCACAGCGCACTCTGCTGGAGCAGGTGGAGAATCTCCAGATCCCAACAGTATGGTCCTCTAAGGACTGGTGACCTGTCCAGGGTGTACCCCGGCCCTCGCCCGTAGACAGCTGGAGATAGGCACCAGCACCCCTCGAGACCCTGCCTGGGATAAGCGTGATTGAAAATGGATGGATGAATACAGTATGCACCCAGTAAAGTTTTGGGATTTTCTAACCAACTGCAGCTACTGTATTGGGACATGTAAAAAATGTAGCCCTTGACAAAACCGCAAAGAGAATAAAATGTAACATCTTCTGCCTTTGTGGTCATCCTCCCCATTTCCTGGTGTTCATTTTTACTGCCATGGACTGCTTCCTTCACAACTCTGCAAACACTTTACTGGTTGGGAGTTAACTACAGTAGCATATTTAGACAGCTGTAAGCCTGAAAGCTCTAGGGGAACACATGGTAAAGGATTTTTTTAAATGCAGGAGGAGGATAAAGTGGGAGTTTAGCTGATCTACTGCAGCTCTTTTTCCGTGTGGTTACTATCAATTCATGCTTCAAATATTTCCTTCCACTCTTCCCCTTTTTCACCTGGACATCTTTGATTTAACCCCAACATTGTATTTGTTGGCAGGTGAAAGAGCAAAGCACTCTCTAAGATTTTACACATTCATGTCTGTTAATCAAAAAGCACAAGGAGGACTTAGGTATGTATGTAACCCCTTTTTGTTTGACTCAGGTGCGTTAGGTTGATTTAATAAAAGACACTCTAAGGTTCACTCTATTCTAACGAGAGAGAATCAAGTCGATGGTTAACAGTCCAGCAGCTTCTGACCCACAGCCCTGACTGTAGTCATATTTTTTTATTAAAATCAATATACATAATCAGTCCCTGTAAATAATCCCATCTTTAACATTATTAACCATGAATGCATATATATTTATTCAACAAAAAAAAAATAAGTTACATATACTGTACTGTATATCTTGAATTCATGGATCATACTTTTACACAATTTGTAACTGAAACATTTTTTGAGCAAAAATTAAAACCTATTAAACCATAGAGAATCAATTTGTTAGTTAACATCAGTCCAGCAGCTTCTGCCCCATATGCCAAATAAAATACAATCAATAACCCTTAACAAAGTACAGAGCAATGGTTCCCAACAAACAGTTGACAGCAGATGTAAAATGCAATATATAGTCTATATAACCAAATCCGCCATAACAACAGTCAAAAATATATACAAAACTTTGTTACATTACACACGAAACCCTGTATATGGTTTTAAAGTTTTAAAAAATATTTTCTAGAATACAATACTTGCAAAGAAAACAGATCTGGTCATAATACATGCCACAGGCAACAGAAAAACTGGAGAAGCTATTAGTTACTGGTTGTTATGGCAACCAACAACTGTCAAGAGCAGCATAACTTGCATACCATTAAATGTCAGGGGAAATTTTTTTTCCTACTAAAGAAAATAATTTTACAAATAAATAACCTCTGACTAACTTCAACATGTATGGGGAAACTTTCAAAATTTATAAAATGGGTTATTTTAATGCTTTGCTCATGTACACATGAGAGATTGAGATAAGTAAAACTAAATGTTTTTTTTTAAAGTAGCAAGTTATTTTTTCTTTAATACAAATTTGAAAGTTTTTCCTATACTATCTTCCTTTTTATCAACATATAATAATCCTCTAACTTGTAACTTTATCTATAAACTTGCAATTTGTGTAATTGCGCTACATCTATCATGATCTTGGTGCTGATGACTGGCTTGATTACTCATTTCATTCACCTGCCTAGCTCTGCCTAAATTCTCATTACTGCTCATCATATCCACCTGTTCGAAGTGATAAGTTTCTAATTATTCTTGAGTCTTTGGTGTAAGATTTTTCTAGCATTACCAGTTTGTGTTCTGATTGCCTGATCCCAAGTCGTTTTATCTTTGGACCTTTGAGCCTGCCTGTCCCTGTTCTGATCTATTTTCAGATCAGTACAGGGACAGCAGAAGTCCATGCAAGAAGAGCAGAGATCTGAAGTGATTCTGAAGGGAAATCTAAGCCGTGGTCAAGAGACAGATCCAAGGTCGTTAGCAGGCTGAATCCAAAGGAGGACCGAAGACACGTTAGGCAAACAGATCAGAACAGTGGCAGGCAAACTCAGAAGTCCAGGAGTAGAAACTGCTCAGGATCAGGCAATCAGAATGACACAGTGGGTACACTAGAGAACTCTCACTAACAGCTCGAATAATCTGGCACTGATGGCTGGGACCATGCCGTTTAAATAGGAACTGGAACAGGTGGATTTGATGAGTGATAATGTAAACCAGGTGGAGCTAAGCAGGTGAAAGAACTAAACTGATAATCCAGTTGTAAGTGCCAAGATCATGACATAGACTACAGAAACACTGTAAACTAAAGGTTAATTCGGAAAAAATAACAGCAATATAGAAATGCATTTGTGTCAGTTCTATCTATTGTGTCTGATTTACATACTTGACTTTGTTAACCAAGAGTTAACTCATGACCCTAATTATCTACTGGAGTTAAAACATGGAACTATTCACTCTCTGAGTTGTTGATTTCAAGGAATGGATTATAGAATCATATTTGATTGTAAAGCTGAGCAGCCTATGAAGAAAGCCCACTGAGAAAATTATCTCCATGTGCAAAGCTTTTGGTCTTTGAAAGGGGTTTCAGCACTTGTATAACCCTAAACCATAGAATAATGTTAACAGGGGTTTGTGGTTTTATGAGGTTATTTTATCTCAACTCCACAATCCCTAAATACTAAAAATAAATTAAGTTTTAAATATTACATGCACTGATATAGATAAAAGTTTAACAACTGATGGCTCCTAGTCTTGCTCTATTTCTGTAGAAAAAAAATCTGTTGGATATCATCTAAGCACAGATGAGATTGGAACATGATGAACATACCGAAGCTTAACTTTAGATCCCTTTTCCATACCAGCTCCATTAGCTTCAAAATGATGGAGAGTTGACTTGCATGCAGCCTGTTTCAATTTTGCCAACAAAACATTTATAGGGGATTTAAATGCGGGTTTTTACTAATCCCCAATCATACTTTTCAGACATGCTTATGGTCACTTTTTTTTTTTTTTTTTTTTTTACATTTTCTCAACTTGCTGCAGTTTTGTACTTGTACATCAGAAGTAGTAAGTGTGCTCTAGGTTCATGGAAGTGAACATAGATGGTAGTGCTGGACTCATCTGTCGATTTTTCATTTCGTCTCCAACCAGAGCCAGTGCATCAACAATGCAATCTTTTCAAGAAGATAAAAAATCTGCTCTCCAAATTATCCTCCGCCATGGTTGTTCTTCTTCCTTCTTGCGTGTTGCAAGACGCTATATAGGGACCTTAGTTGAGTATTAATGACAGTAAATCTGCTCAAAGACGCTCGTAGCTCTGCTTCAACAAGACACCACTTCACGATGGTTACCTCAGGAGGGCCGACTTGATTTCAAACATTTTTGATTTTCATCTGAATGTTTGATTCCCGATCAGGAGGTGGTGATGACTGGCTAATTGCCCTTTAATCCCATGTATGCTACATGACGCAGGATGCACAGTAAAGTTTAAACTCGGCCTGATCCCAAAAGTTCTTCCAAAACTGAAAAATCAGCCCCAAAAAGACAAAATTGTTCATTGTATGCCTGTCTTTATTGTAGCCAGAAATGTAACTGACAAGTTTTTGTGTGCATGTAAAAGATTTGTATGTTTAAAGTTCAAATAGAAAACTGAAACCATGCAGTTGAGGACAATCTATTTCTTCTTTAATCTTTTCCATATCTGTCGGTCAGATACAGGTCATATTAAGGAGCTGATGAACACACACTCTTTTCAGACTCTGTGTAATTGCATCAAAATTTTAGATTTCAGAAGACGATGTCCAGCTTAAAACCTCCTCTGTCCACCTTCTATCACATTGCTCTCACTTTCTGTAATCATCGCTGAGCCAAAGGCAACACATGATGCAGATTTATAAAATGGGAAACATATGTTATTGATGTGACTTTATTTTAGGGTTAAAAGCTGAAACCCTAGCTGCGTGAAGCCTGTGCTGAGATCAAGCATGTATTGCTGCTGCTGCAGAACTTCTTTTTAGTTTGTAAAGACTTCCCTCTTGGACAATATGAGCAGTGAGCTTCTGAGACTAACCAGGTGCCTTTTCATGTGGATGTGCGTCTCTATGTCTGTGGTTGAATTGTCTCATTTTTACAGATTAATTTAACAAGAGAGCCAACTCCATGTCTGCAAATGATCAAGTCTTCATTTTCAGCTTTGAACATCACCTTTTTCCAGCATGAGACAACTAATAAATCTTAATAACATGTCTCATAAAGTCCTGTTACTTCAACGCAGATGAGGGTTTTAATTTAATTTGAATTATCCACCTCCATTTTCCAATGTGCACAGCAAGTGCTGTTACTTTTACACTCTTCCACTTCTCAAGTCATTAATATTTTGATCTGACCTGCTGCAGGCTTTCCGAAGAAAGAATATTTTTTTCAATAAAATGGTGAAAATTTCGAAATGGTACAAAAAAGTTGAGTAAGTCTTGTGGACGGGTTCGTTTTCACCAAAGTACTTTATATCTTCTTTCAAATATATATATATATATATATATATATATATATATATATATATATATATATATATATATATATTTATATATATTTATATATATATATTGTACACTCTTCAGTTTAAAGAGGTTAAAGGTAAACTTGGCATTAAAAGCAATACCTTTGCTTGCATATCAACAGGTTTTTACAGACATAATTGCAGCTGGCACCTCTTATGCATTTAGTTTTCACTTTTTAACTTGTTAATCCACAATGCAAAGGTAGTGCTTATGAGACTGAGTTTACCTGTAATATTTAAGACTGAAAAAGTATCTTGGAAGAGAGACATTTAAATAAAGAAGAACCCATGAAAAAGACTTAGACTTAGTCTACACAAACACGGTATAGTTTATAAATGGCTTAGAAAAAGTTATGTTGACGCAAGTATACACAGCAACTATGTAGACACTGTAGTACAAATGCTGAGCCCTTTGGTGGCGCTGTGACTCCGTCACAGAATCGCACCCAAACACCTGACAAAAACCTTAGGCATGCGCACACAGCTCAGCATAGGTAACATGGCAACATGGCAGTAAAGAGGTGCATGCTGGTCACAGAGCTGCAACTTCAGTGTTAAAACAAATACATTAAAAAAATTGTTGTTGTTATATATATATATATATTTTATTTATTTTATATACTCTAATAATCCCAGAGGGAAATTACTTCTCTGCATTTAACCCATCCCCTTGGGGAGGGGTTAAGTGGGCTGCCATTGTGAGGCGCCCGGGGGGGCAGTGTGAGATTAAGGGTCTTGCTCAGGGACCCAGAGTGGCAGTCTGTGGGAGTGGGGGATAGAACTCACAATCTCAGGATTCAAAGACCTATGCCCTAACCACTAGGCCGCCACTCCCATGCGTTATGCATGTACACACTGAAGCAAGAAACCCCATGCTCTGATTTTTTTTTCCAGTTTCAAAAATTGTTTTCTTCTTTTACAAAATGCCGTCTCTGTTTGGAAAAACAGCATGAACAGCAAACTTTCTTTTCAGTTTTTCCTAATCTCATCTCCATATGGATTGGAGTTTTTTCAACTTTTTTTTCTTCTACCTGGATTAACAAGATATATTAGGACATACATCATTATTTAAATCTGTTATTTGTCTTTTCCAAAATGGATCTAATTAGGGCTGAACCTATCCATTATCTTAGTAATCAACAAATCTGCAGATTATGTTTTGGGTTATTTGATTAATCTAAAAAGATGCTTTTAGTAAATGTATATTTCTAGTAAGCATGATTGTTCACATTTGATAAATTGCAAATGGGAACAAAAGTGTATATTATATATATATATATATATATATATATATATATATATATATATATATATATATATATATATATATATATATATATATATATATATATATATATATATAAGCAACTAATAATACAAATTTCTTTAAGGTTTTGTCTTGATTATTATTTCAAAATACGGTGAATTGATCAGATTTTAGGTAATATACATTCAGTTATTTAATGTCATTATTCAAGCTGTATTTTATATATATAATGATGCATTCATCATGTCATTATTTATTTGGTATTGAAATACTGTTTTAAATAATTTAATCACATTTAATAGCCAGATTGGATATTTTACAGGACATTTGTTTATTTTAGTTTTTTTTTTTTTTTTTTACTTGTCACTTTGGGCCTTCCATACTTCTCATGGCTCATATTGCAATTATTATTGAAATTATTTCAAGACCCCACCTGTGGTCTAAGGGAAAATTGGTCTAAATTCTTTTCAGACTTTATTGGCACAAAAAAAGGAACAATACAAAAGCACATTTTGAAGGTTAAAATTAATAGCTTTTTCTTCAAGCACTTTAAACTTGAACTTAACTCATATGTCAATATAGGAAAAGAAAATAGGGTAAGAGGAGTTCAGATAAATAATGAGCAATTTATTTTTGTCATTAAAATTTACCTTTGATGATTATTTCTTATTTCTTATAAATGACCAGTGGTAAGGATCCACTATTTAGTTTTACTGAAGTAAAACTTATTCTATGCCCCAACTACTAAGCCAGTTAACAAGCATGCATGTAAGTCAACTCTGATTTAATAAGAGGAGTGCATGGAAACCAGAACCAGTTAACCCTTCTGACAGTAAGAAATTTATGGAGACAGATGACAAGAGCAGGATGTATGTCAAATGCGAACAAGCCCCAATGGAGCAGTGATGCCCTCTGTTTAGTTTCACAGGAAGCAAAGAGTGAACATATGTTCTTATAAAGAGGCTCTTGTGTTTTCACTTCTTTTTTTTTCGATCCAAGGGGTCTTAGGTCTTAATTATTTTTCAACAATTCTTAATTGTAATGTAACATATAAATTGGCACTGAGCTTTACCACAAATTCAGGGAAACACAGTGTTATTAAACCAATGAATTATTGAAAATAGCATACCTCGCACTGCAGTGCTCACAGAATATATATTTTAAATCTTTAGAGATAAACTGGTGCATAAATACTCACAAAATTCTAATTAACTACACAAAGTATGTTCTAACCCCTCAAAAGTAGAATATAAAACACTGATCTAGATTTGTCCAACTATACAATGGATTATTAAGTGTTTTCCAAAAGGTAATTATGTCTTTCTGTAACTCTGACAAATACCTCTTCTAAGGTGGTAGTAATTGCACTACAATTCCCAAATAGTTGGAGGATTATCTCTGAAAAAGATGCAATAACCTGAAAGTCTGAAATGATCTGAAGTGAAAATCTATTGCAGATGGTAACATTTTCAATGTTTTTTTGTCAAAAACATTAATTTTTTTATTTTTTCAATTTACAGTACTTCAAATTACATTGCATCTTAACGTGCAGAAATAACAAAATATGACTAACATATCTCTACAATGAAAGAATGTTAAGCAATTTTAACAGCAAGCTGTTGAGTTGCATTAAATATAGACCTCCTACGTACTTGCCAAAAACCATGATCTTTGCAAAACGCTATAAAATCTTGGCTAAACTTTATTCCCAGATGATGCGGCAACAGTGTGGTCTCCGAATTGAAACACAAGGGATTAAGTTTGTGCTGGCTAGGCCATAAATAAGTCATGTTGCTGTATCATGTGTGCCCAGACCTGAATGCAGGTCCTTAACCCTTTTTTTTCTTTTTTTTTTCTTTTCTTAAAGCCCACCATGGAGGTCCTACACAGCCAACTCCAGCCACTTTCCTTAGCTAATTTATACTCGTCCTCTCCTCTTGGAAAATGTCGTAGTTGCTGCGATGGCTGAGGGAAGGGGTGTGGAATATGTGGAATTTAGATCAGAGGTGGTGGAGTTCCTGTTGCAGTGGAACGCTGACAGGTTTGCCTGTGCGTTCACAGGAAAAGCTGCTAAAACATTTGCTGATGGGGAAAAGCTGGGTGCTCAGGACATGTGAGTGGCGGTTTGAGGAAGCAGTAAATGTCATCACCGATTCTTAATTACTTGGTGTATCCCCACTCTGCACTGTGGAGGCTCTAAGGTTTTAAGGGGAATACTCAGGTGGGAGCACATTGTGGTTACTGGCTTTCTCATTATATCAATATAAAGAGTACAAACATTTATAAAATACTACGCTATGATTATTATAGTAACCCGTTTTTAATAAGACACAGTATTCTTAGTTTACCTCTTATTATTACATTTTCTATAAAGAGTTCAAAGTTACCATCAGGTTTATATATTTTTCCAACAGTCTAGATACAGAACTAGTTAGTTATTTGGTTTACCGCAAAATTCTTGCATCTAAATCGGCAGATTTTGATGTTCTGATTCCTGCTAGGAACAATCGAAGATTCTTTCAATTTATATTTTTAGTGATTATACATTTATTTTCATGCCCCAACTCAGCAACTAATTTCTTCCAGGTCATATTTTCAGAGTGTTTTTACTTTTTAAGGGCTGCCCAGTCCCTGTACAACAAAAGCAATAGCCCTCTACTGATTTGCATGATTTCAGACACGTGATGTCATTTCTTCCCCTCCGACTTCTATTTTGCACTTTTAACCAGAAACTTTGTATTAATTCATCAATAACTGGTGTAATAATTTATACTTTCTTCTAGAATATTATGCTTATGAAATCTGCAAATAAATGTTCATGTTCCTATGAACTCACTTGCATTTTATTATCGTTTTTGTCTTAAACTCTTTGGATATAAGTAAACAGATTGCATGTTCTAGCCCTTGACTAAAAACAATATTTTCCAAGTTATTTTCAGCTTCTAGATGATGTCATTTGCACTATTTAAATGCCTTTGTTTTAGTACAATAAAAGTAGAATTTAGAAAAATTAAATATCCTTCATTGTCTAAAGAAAATGTCAACCAGGCAGGTACAAATTAACGATTGCTTGATATGCAGCAAACCACACTACTTTGGTTAATTTAAGACTTCAAGCATAAGCTCACAAGTTGATCCAAAGGAATGCCTTATAGACTCAAGAAACAAATGATTTAATCTTGATCCACACTTTAAATGTTTTGGCACAGAGATTCAGATAGAATAAATGTCTCCTCTTCAACACTGAAGAAGTTAAATAAGAGCTTGACTTCGTTCCTAAAGACCACAATGGGATATCAGTCTCTCCCCTGAGTAGATAATTTTTCCTCGTACATGCAGTACTATTCATCCTCCCACTCACAAATTAGAAAAGGAAATGTTTCCATCACTTGTGAGACACAGCTATCCAGCAGAACAGCCCATAAACAATCAGAATGAATGAATTATAAAAGGAAACATCTGCTTTATAGGGATGTGGAGGGGATGAAGGGTAAAGGTTAGATCCTAAACATTGAAAATGATAAAGAATAGAGGGAGTATTACAGTATAACGTTTTTGACTGTATTTCCCTTCTATAAGCTGATCATCACAGATGCACATCTCAATTTTAATCCCTTTTTTTTGGCAAGGAGAGGAAAAGCAGTTGGTTTTCAGCTGCAACTCGTAAAATCCTTGTCCTGGTAAAACATTTAATACTGTGGCCCGGTGAGCTTTTTAAACAATGACTTTGGTGTAAATCAAGACAAAAACCCATGTTGGTTTCATATGTGGGGGTGGTGGGAGGCTTACATTAAACTCACTTGAATCATTTAAGTCTTTGCCTGAGAGCCAATGTTTTGGGCTCTTAAGTTCACCTTAATGTTGTTCACCAGTAACTTAAGCTTCATTTGTCTTTCATTCTGAGAACTCTAAGACTGTTTGCTTAGGTCATCGCTTCATAATGTGTTGACTCTTTAATTTGATCCTTTTTTTAATGGAGAGTATATAAAAGGATCAGTTAAATATTTGCTGCTTGGAAAGTAAACCTGGTTGAACTGGAAAATTGTGGCTAGAGAGCTTGTCCTTTATCATACATGAGTTTTGACCTTACCATGTTTGTTAGGTTCTTTTCTTTGGATCAAAACTTGATGTTTAGCTTATGGTTTTCTCACCTTATTCTTTAAATAGCATAATTGGCTGTTGAGCTGCTTCAACATTCATTACATCTTGTCTGGTATCCACATCTGAGGATTCACTTGCACATTCATATAATCTAATTTTTTTATTACCCTTGAAACATCACAAAAATGGCTGCCTTTCTTATAAACCCATTTCAATCATCTCCATTTCATTTTATGAATGCCTCTTTTCTTCATATATGTCCTACTCAACCATACTACCCTATCTTTTTAATGCTCTTTTTATATTAGAAAGTCCTTTTCTGTATGTATGACAGATATGTGTGGCATCTGGACACTGTTAGCCTGCCATGTCATGTCCAGATGTAGCCTAAGCCAACATGTGGTAAGTCTGATGTAGAAAGTGTGGCTTTATTTTCCCGGTTGATACGTGCAATTACATGCCAATATATCAGCTTATGTCCATCACTTTTATTCTTTAACTTTTCCATTTCAGTTTTTGTTTTAGACACCACACAATGCCATTTTATCTATAGATATTTTGTGCAAAATGTGCTCTAGGGTCGCTGAAATCCACATCAGATTTCTGGTTTTCTTTCCTGGCATGTTACCCATCTGATTCTAACTGTTCTTCATATTTCTTCTTAACCTGACTTTAACAACTGTTTTCCATATAATCCTGGTTTGGACTCATAAACTACCCCTTTAAGTAAAGTAGCTTCACCATAAACATCTTCTCTCTTGTTAAACACTCTGGGGTTAAAAGGTCCACGGACCCCTCCCTTGGTCTTCTCCATAGCTCCGCAGTTTGTAATGTCATCTAGGCTTACTTTCTGTATGGTCTTCCCACACTTTAGCGCTGATTTGTTAACTTTCTTCTATTTGTTCTGCCTTCCAATTCAGTTTCTCCATTATTTCTTTATGTAGAAAATATTTGTGTGCCTTTTTTGTGTACATTTTTTTTTCTTTCCTTTTTTACGTCCTAATTCTTTGCAGAATTGTATATTTTTTTGATATAGGCAGATTTTGGTTCAAAGGACTTGGAAACACAACTAAACTGACAATTTAATTTCGTCCCCACCGCCATCAGACAGCTGAATGTTGAAAAAACTGAAAATCATGTCACAGATTCTGCATCAAACTGACCATATCAATGTGTTCTTTTTTGCACCATGTTTTTTCTCCCACAATGTTTACATGTGAACACGGCTGTACTTTAAGAAAATAGAAACGTCACGAGACATGTACAAAACAAATTTCATTTTTTTTTAAATACACTTTTTGTATACAAAATTACAATAAATGTTGTCTAAGTCTAAAGTCTAAGTTTAATTTGGATCAAAATCTGGAAGACTGAATAAAGTGGTCTGCCCATAAAAAACACAAATTACTGAATGAAACATCCCCCTAAACACAAAAGGAAACAGAGAACCAATGAACAGTCGGAACAGAATAAAAGGATGCTCAAGGAATAAGCTATATGAGGGAAATTATGCACTACATGTTAACTCAACACTGTTTAAAAGCTAATTATACAGTCTACATTTTCTAAATGGTTCCCCTAATTCTATTTATTTAACATCTTAGTGTTTTACTTTACATCATCTTCCAGAATAAAGTTGCTTAAATGCACCATACAAGAAGTCATAAATTGTCCTGGCCTTTTACTCAGACATTAAATTATGGTAAATCGTTCATCCAAGATTTTTATCCACATTCATAATATTATTTTATCGTTTCCTAAGTGAATTTAAAAAAAAAAGAAGGAAAAAAATCCAGACAAAAATTAAGTTATTGTTAAAAGTTAAATGCTTCCTCTGGATATGTTTGTTTTGTTCTTTGCAACATGTGAAATTGTAAAGGGAACTGACATAAGTGTGTATAGCTGGTAAAAAGGAAGAAATGAATGAGTGATCCATTCTAAAGTCTGTGGCCGTTTCCCTATGCCCATCTGACCCATGTGATAGAACACTTGGACCACTGTGTCTGGTACAATGGGACCCTGAATAAAGTCGGATCTTTTCTATTTTTCTTACATTATTGCATAAAAAAAGAAGAAGATTTTTCTGCAACAGCAACATAAATTAGGGACTCTAAGCCAAAAAAAAGGTGGTCAGAAACAGATTATTTGCTTGAGCTGTTAGCTCTTATATGTGCTGTGTCTACTAGTACCAACTCCGTGGTTAGTAGACTAAATACAGGAAGGAACTTGTTGAAAAGTGTAAAACGATATACATTTATGTTGGATATCCTTAAAGTCTCAATGAACACTAGGAAGAAGTTGCTAGATTTTTCTCTTGCCATGATAAATGAAAGTTTTTAGAGGAATACAATAACATAGATAGCTGTACTCTCGAGTAGTTAAATAGATTTGTCGACCAACACCAACGCAGTTTAGGAGAAGAGCCTGTGCTAGTTTTACTTGCTACAAATGATCACAATATTCAAGATGATTTTAAATATTCCAGATCATCTTACAGTTTATTGATGAAGCACTGCGTTAAAGGAGTTAAAACACTGTATGAGGTGGAGTCTATATGCTAAAAGCTTGATATCTAAAGGGATATGGTTAGAAACAGGATCATTTTAAAACAGCTGTCAGTCATAAACGGTAAGATAATATGAACAGGTTGGCTCACAGATTAATTCATCACAGATTCCCAAAAGAATAAAGTAGGGAATTAGTTCAACACCTAATGATGGTGAAATGTTACTCTTACAGGATGCTTAAACTTGTTTAACATAAGTGTGTGGGGCTTCTATTTTTCATTCCTGCTATGATTAAACTCAATGCTTCACTGGCCACTAAAATATGTGAGTCTTTTGCTTCTGACTGGTCTTACCAGTAATGGCCAGTCACCTTGATCACCTTTCTCTACCATTTTTCCTGCTGAATATCACACATACAACCTAAAGAAACAAATACAGAAAATAATTTGGGTTTGATATGGTTAACTTAAAAAAACAACAACTTTGGATTTCAATTCAGAGGCGAACTTTTTCACTTCCAGATGTTTTTGATCATTGTTTTGTCAATTGATAACCTCTGCTGTTTTGGAAATAGAAGCCCAAATTATGCTGTACCCACAAACCACATGCTAACTGAAGAGTAAACTTAAGTCACGGTGAGAATCATGATTTCGATAAACATACTGTCAGTTGATGTCAAATTAAAGAGAAGCTCTGGGTCAAATGTTGGGTTTGTTTACAGTCCATCTGCTTACTTTCTGGTTTCACCTCTTAGTTGTCTTTTTTTTGTGTGTGTTGATATAAGAAAAGCCAACAACTAGAACCGTCTTGAGTGCTAATAAGGGAAAACTTTCTGCTAAAACACTGGATTGTTTGTCTACGGTAGATTATTTCCACAGTTATCCCAAACCTCGTGCATGCTTCGCTTCCTTATGAAACCTAATATCATCCCTTTCCTCGTGTCAAATAACCCCAGATTATCTTGTGTATTTTTTTTCTCACCTCATCCTCTTCATGGATTATTGTTTAAACTGTCTAGAGGTCACTGCCAACAGCACTGTGGTATCGGAGCAGTTTGAGAACCAGTGTCAGTCAAACACATTAATTTCCTCCCTGTGTGTTTGGTTTTGTAATCGGGGGGGGGGGGCACACGTCAGGATTCCCTCGGTTTATTTTAATAGTCGCACACATGCAGATACGAGAAGGATTTCCTACAAAAGTAAACATCAGAAGGTTATGGATCAAGCCAGAATAAGGGGGTGTGACCTTTGTGTTGACCTGGAAAAATGTGCATAATATTAGTGTTAATTGGCTAGTAAAGTGTGTGTTTTGGATAACTCCCCTATTTAGACAACTTGCATAGCATCCCCCCCCCCCCCGTCTGATAAATCTTATAGAGCAGGCCTCATACTGACTCTATGGCTTTATGTGTGTGCGCAAGAGAGTGTGTATCGTCTCAGCTGTCTGCTGCAATGTGGTGATTACGTTCACCCGCTGTTTGCTTTGCAGTGCCACACATTCCACAAAGCCTTAATTGATTCAAATTATGTGGCTTTCGATTTTGGTGTTTTATTTGGGATTCCTGATTTGGAACGTTTTTATTGTATTTGGAAGGTTGCTGCAGAAGGCCCCTGTTAAAGCCTACTACCTTGTGACTCTCATCAAGGAGCACCAGTGGGTTGGCAGTAAATTTAACTGCTTTATTTAAATGTTCTGTTTCATATTTGACTTTTTTTGTGTCCTCCTATTGCCTAAAGAAATGAAAGCCACTCACTGTATGGCATATTCCCTCTTTGCCAAAAGCTGTCCATCTTAACCCCCCCCCCCCCCCCCCCCCTTCTCTCTGTAACCAGAGGGTTTGTCCCTCCAGGGTACACCTGGCTCGTTCCCCACTTTCACAGCATACATGCTCACTGTGACTTAAACTGCCAGATGTCATGAAAGGGTCTATTGAGACAGACGTTCAGCTCATAAAAAAGGTATATCTCGATAGCTTCTGCGACCAGACCATGTCATCTGATTTACATGGGACTCTCAGTCGTACCCCGGTGGGAAAGACAAACCCAGTCTGGATTTGTAAATGCAATGCCAAATGTGTGTCTCCTTCTCTTTTCCTGCCTGGAGACATAAAGCGATTTGTAAGAAAAGTACACTAGAGCTTTTTTTTTCTGTTTGGGCGTGTGTTTGAAATGGTTGAAAAATGTAAGAGAGCTGGAAAAAAGACAGAGCAAAACCATTCAGGTGAAAAAGGAAATAAGAAACGCTGACATGACAGGATTGGCAGAGCAATGGAGTTGATGTAAAGTGAGCTAAAACATCAAAAACATGAGAAAGCTTGTGTCAGGACAAACAATCAAACATCTTCCAGTTTTTGTCTCCAGAGGGGCACCAGACAGGGATGCCCACTCTCCCCCTCACTTTTTGCTATTTTTATTGAGCCTCTGGCTGCTACAATCAGACAAACAAATATGATTAAAGGTATAAAAGGCATGAAAATGGAGCATAAAATTAGTCTTTACGCAGATGATGTATTACTTTATCTCCAGTACTCAAACACTTGCCTCTCTCAAGTGATTAGTTTACTAGAATCTTTCTCAAAAGTCTCAGAATACTCTATAAATTGGTCTAAATCTGTAATACTACCAATTAATTGCTCTCTACAGAATCCCTCAGGTCTACAATTGCAATCAGGAAATATCAAATATTTGGGAATTACTGTGTCATCTAAACTAGCTGAGTTACCAAAACTCAACCACACCCCTCTTTTAATGAAAATAGAAGAGGACCTAGAAAGATGGAAATCGCTTCCGATCTCCCTTTTGGGTCGGGTAGCCTCAATTAAAATGATGGTCTTACCCAGAATTAACTACCTATTTTCAATGATCCCAAATAAACCATCAACCGAATGGTTTAAATCTCTAGATTCTTCCATCTCTAAATTTCTTTGGAAGGACAAACCCCCTCGTATCAGCTTAAAAACACTACATAAAACTAAAGACAGAGGGGGACTAGATTTACCTAACTTCCAATACTACTATTTAGCAAATAGATTACAATACATTTCTAAATGGATAAAACATAATCCCTTAGATGAGCCCTGGATAGACACAGAACAGGATATATGCAGTAATATAATAATCTCAGATTTGCCGTTTATTAGCTCTAAGATCAAACGGCACCCATGTTTCAAAAATATTAACATCAGCTCTTCCCTGACAGCATGGTGGGAATTTCTAAAAATAACGAACTCATCACTTATCCCGTGCAGTCGTACACCCATCTGGAATAACCCTGACATTCTACAAAACAATAATGTGATAAACTTTCCGTACTGGAAGAATAAAGGTATTACATATCTGGATCATTTGTTTGAAGGTACGGAGTTTATCACATTCGCTAGATTAAATTTGCAATATGGCATTAACAAAAATAAATTCTTAGAATATGAGCAAATCAAAGCTATAATTAGAAATAAATTTAAGCATATTGATGGAGGTTTAATAATTCCAACTAAAATATCAGAGTTTCTAGAGTTAACCCCCCCCAAACTACTGTCTAAGTTATACAGGACACTGACTAAACTGGATGATACAATATCTCTTCCTATTACTAAATGGGAGGAGGATTTATCAGTCAGCCTTGAACAAAACATCTGGGCTCAGATATGTCTAAGAACTTTTAACATGACCAGAAACCCCAATTTACAATTAATACAATACAAAATCCTCCACAGAGTGCACTATACAGGTCAAAGATTATTCAAGATGGGTTTTGCGCAATCTAACATCTGTCCACAGTGCACAGGCAATCGACTTGATAATTATTTTCACGCGCTATGGTTATGCACGCCGGTTCAGAGATTCTGGGTACAGGTATGTAAGGATCTATCACTGTGCCTGGGTTGTAAAATCCTAATTTCCCCTTCAGTTTGCTTGCTGGGTGACTTTGAGGGAAGCTCTATGGGAAAAAAATCGGTTTGCTTGGCATTCACTGCATTATGTATCGCAAAGAAAACTATCCTCATGAATTGGAAGAGTAAGGATAAACTCAACATCAATCAGTACAGAGATCTGTTGTTGGATCATATTAATCTTGAGACAGCATCTGCATCCCCATCAGACCGATCTCTCTGGGCTCCCTTGATCGGCTCCATCACTTAGTGTAGTGGGGGGCTATGGGGTGCGTCTTGTGGGGCGCGGGGGCTAGTTCGGGGGTCCTTGGGTCCTGGGGGCCCGGGGGGGGTGCTCGGAGCGGGGTGCCTGGCGGGTCTGGCCCGGGGGACTGTTGCCCCCGTCGGGGCGGGGTCTGGGGCGCCGCGGGGGGGTCCTGCGGCGGCCGCGTGCGGTGCTCTTGGGGGGTTCCGTGGTGGCGGACGTGGGCTACTGGCCTGGTGGCTGTGCTGCTGCTGGGTGGGGCTGGGCGCCGGGCATCGGTTCTTTTGTGGTGCTGGCCGGGGTGCTTCTGCTCTGCGGGGCGTCGGGGCGTGCCTCGTCTTCTGGTGCCGGGTTTCGGTGGTTGGCCGTGGTGCTTGCCGTGGTTGCGTCGTCCGGGGGGGGCGTGGGTGGTCGCGCCTGTGGCCGGGGTTCGTGTGTGTCTGTTGTGGGCGGGTTGCGGGCGTCGGGGGTCCCTTTGGAGTGCCCCCGGGTCGGGGTGTGGCTTCGCTCTGTTGGGGCGGGTGCCGGTGACGCGTGGTGCGGTGCATCGTGCGCGGCTTGGGAGTGGAGGGTTGCTCGGTGTTTGGCGGCGGGGGGGGGACGGGCCGTGGCCGTCCTCCTCTCGGCGGCCTGTGGGCGGTGCGGGGCCGGAGCGGGGTGGGTCGTGCTGCTTTCGCGCCGGGCGCGGCGGGGGTGGTGGGGTCGCGTCTGCTGCTTTCTTTTTGCTGCTTGTGCTGGCTTCTGGCGGCTGGGGCGGCCTTGCTGCTCTGGCTCTCTGGCGTGCGCCGGGTAGGGCTGCTCTGTCCTTTGCTTTGCCTTGCGGCTGTGTTTGCTGTGGTCGGTGGGGGCGGGGTGGTTTCGTTGTGTTTTTGGGTGGGGGAGTCCGCCTGGGGGCTTGGTTGGTGCCGTCGGTTCGTCCTTGTCGGCCTTCCGGTGTTGTTTCTGTTGGGGCTGCTCGGGCCCCCGCATGCCGGCGGTGCGCTGCCGGGGGGATTCCTGTTCGGCGGGCTTGCCTGTCTCCTGGGAGGGCAGGCATGTTGACTTTTCTGGGGAGGAGCATCTGGGTGGAGGGGTCCTCGTGGTGTGGCGGTGGGTGTTGGGCACTGGCTTGTTTGCGGCCGTTCTTCTCCGGTGAGGGGGAGAATATTATAATTTTTTTGTTTTTGTTTTTGTTTGTTTTTTGTGGGGGGGGGGGGGGTGGGGGGGGGGGGATCGGGGCTTGGAGTGGGGCTCGGGATTTGCGCTTAGCTGTGTTGTGTGGCTTTCTTCTTCTTCGGATTGGTGCTGTGGGACCGGTGTTGGGGGGAGTCGTTCGGGGGCCGGGGTCGGGGTGGGGGTGCTGGCGCCGGTGCCGGGGGTTTTTGGGCATTGCCCGGCCCTACTGCGGGGTGGGTCTGGGGTGGCTCCTTGGGCCTGGGATCCCTGGGGCGCATTGCCCTTGGGCGGGGTCCCCGGTGGGGGTTCGGGGGGTTCGGGTTCTGTGGGGAGTGCTGCTTGGGTTCTGGGCCGGTGTA